>NW_015641089.1:514312-528136 GCF_001515625.1 Sinocyclocheilus rhinocerous
TACTGAAATAAATGAACTTTTCCACGACATTCTAATTTATTGAGATGCACCTGTATATACATATACATATATATATATATATATATATAAAATAAACAAATACATTTTAAAAATTTATTCATTGCCTAACATTTTTATATCACCTGATATTTCCACATTTTCTGTGAACAGTAAAACCTGATACCAGAGTTGCTTTTCAAACTGTTGCATTATTTAACGGACAAATACAATTAAAAACCTAAGCATGTCCTGTGTTATGGAGGTGTCCATCCTACCGATATGAGGAAGACCTTGACGCCCTGGTCCTCAGTGTCCATGGCTGTGATTCGAACGCTTTTCTCACTGGCTTTATCCACCTGCATCTGAGGCCAAAGCTTGGTGTTGAGGATCAATCGCAGACTGCCCTGCGTGCGCATCACTAAGAGACAGACGGACACAGATGAGGAACATCAAGACATTTCAGCTGCTCTAGAGAAAAGCGAGTGGATCGACGCTGCTCCTACCTAATCTTGACTGTAGCGAGCCATCATCAGTGGACGCCATATCGTTAAGTCTGAGCAGACCGCGGCCTCGTTCCACCCACGACTGAGCTGGCTTATCGAACACAAACAACTTGCACTGCATCTGTGGAAAGACGGACACAAGTCAAATCATTATCAGGACATCAAAGTTTTACTGAGGAAAAAAAACAGGCCTGCATAGATTAAAAGAATGTTTCGGGTCAATTCAACTCAAGCTCTATGAAACGCATCTGTAGCCTAGTCGAGCTAGTGCAAGACGAGGATTTCTGGTTAAAAAGTACATCAATTTTTTTTTTAGAAAATGACCGATCGTTTCACTAGATAAGACTCTTATTCCTCGGCTGGGATCGTGTAGAGGCCTTTGAAGCTGCACTGAAACTGCGGTTTGGACCTTCAACCCGTTGGCCACCATTCAAGTCCATTATATGGAGAAAAATCCTGGAATGTTTTCCTCAAAAACCTTAATTTCTTTGCGACTGAAGACAAAGACATGAACATCTTGGATGACATGGGGGTGAGGAAATGATCAGGAACTTTTTATTCTGGAGTGAACTAATCCTTTAAGTTGTTCTGAATCCAGAACATTCTTTAAATTGTGGACTGCAACCCAACACTTTTGCTGTGACTACTATGCTCAAATATAAACGTCATCTCACCTGTAAAACGTTGCTTTCCGCCTCCTCTCCCGTACGGACCTCCACCTTCTCCAGAATGCACTTCTTGGCAGTGGCTTTGGTGTACGCAGCTGCCGACTCTTCCAGAGACTCCGTTACACTGTGATCTGACACACACACACAGAGAAAAATATCACTTCAACAGCTCAGGATGAACTGAATGCAGCAGACATGCCTATAATGGTGAAGGCTTAACTCATGAATATTAATTAGAGCAAGACAACACTGACTGCTAATCCCAGACCATCCAGTCACATAATTAATTTAATATTCATTGAGCCAAACAATCAAAGTGTGATTTTGGAAAGACCAATGTCAAGTTAAAACATGTTCTCAGCATCAAGTAATTTTTATTTTTTTTATTCTCACTGAGGAATAAAGGAACATAAACCACAGCCAATCAGAACTAAGTGTCAAAACAATAACTGATTAGAAATACATGAAAGACCAGAGACAGAAAGAAAAAAAAATTCACATCACGTTTCATGTATATATATCTCTTAAATGTATCTTGAATATTCATGCAATCTTTAAATGTATTTTAAATTCATTTTTTAAATTAAATTATTAATTTTAATTAAATGTATTTTTATTATTTTTAATAGTATATGTAAAACATTAATGTATATAAATAGAATAATGCATATGAAAATAAACATAATATATAAACAAACATATATAGAATAATATATATATAAAATAATATGTATATAAATATCAATAAAACAAATATATAATTACATATAAATAGTATTAAAAAAATGATATATAAATAATAAATAAATAGTACTTAAAAGTTAATATAATTTCATATAAACCCCATATGAGCGGGGTAGGGCAATGTCTATGATAACTTAAACAATGATATTTATTGATATGAAATTTAAACAATTTTTAAGAAAATGGATGAGTCAAAAGTATCAATTATATTCATTTAAGCAATTATCAATCAATTATTATATTGATTAAATAACATGTATATCTTCGTGTCTTAATTGTTTAGATGACTGGTTCACGTCTACAACTCTGTGTTTGCTGCGTAAAACATGGGTTGATTTTCACATTGGTCTGAACAAAACCAGCAGATTGAAAATGCAAACTCAATCTCTGCCAGTAGGTGGCGCTTTTGGAAAGGCAGAAATACAGTAGTTTCCCCGGTAACGGCTGTAAAACAAAGCAGTGCAGCACCTGACTTTGAAACGTGCAGCACTCATATCGAAGTTTAATCACATTAAGCCGTATCGCAATTCTTGTCTTTCCATCCCCAAATTTAAGACCTCCTGAAATCATAATTAAGACTTTCTTGTACCATTTAAGACTTTTTATGGCCTTAAATTTGATACCAAACTAAATGCAAGACTTTTAAAAACTTTTAAAGACCCGCGGAAACCCTGAATTGTGTGAATGTGTGTGTTATATATACACACACTGTGAAATGGAGTTGAGCACCTACTCTTCTCAGGTGTGGCCTCTTGTGATGACGGCTCGGATGCTGGAGCTGAACCGTCTTTACTGGCCTCGACTGGGACCTCGCCTCCTTTTGGGGGGCTCTGAAATCATTCCCATACAAAACTATCTTTATACACCTCTGATGATCCATTTACTGTGTTTTCACTGGTTTTTGTTGAAATTAAGAAATGGTTCAGCCATGATAAAAACTTTTTATGGAGTCACTTCCTACTTTAGTTGTATGGAAAAGAGCAGCTTGGACTTTCTGCTAAACGTCTTTTTGAGGCAAAACAAAAGGAGGAGTAAATCAATGTTTTTTTTATTTTTGGGTAAATTATTCCTTCAAATGCTACATTTAAAAGCTGAACAGGCAAACAATGTGTCTGTTGTGCAAACTAGTGATGGTATCCACTCACCAGAACTCTCTCAGACATGTTCTGGCCAAAAACAAACTTGGAGCCTTTATCCGAGCTGTTGGTGGCATTGTTGGAGCTGTAAAAGCAAACAGATGCAGATTTACCCGGTCCAGAGAAAGCGAACAGATTCATAGAGCTCTACTGAATCGTTACCTAGCGCTGCCCATGTACTGTAAGAAATAATTGGTGCGGCCAGACTGAGAATCTTGTGTGGAGTCTTTTGAGTCACTGGATGTGCTGTTTTCATCCAACTGCTCAAGAAAAACACAGTAACAGAATCGGAGAATAAACACAAACTCTCCTTGGGAACTTCTATCGTGCCAATTTGCTCCTTCGAATAAAGAATGAAACCAATGCAGCGGTGAGTAAGCGCTGACCTTCGCTCGCTCTTTGATATTCTGCCCGAACACAAACGATGAGTCCACTGCACATTCCTTCTGACTGCCGTCGACTTTCTGTCCACCTCCATTTTCTTCTTCCTTCTCCCGCTTCTGCAAAGGAACACAATTAATGCAGATCCAACAACAAGTCTGTGGGTTTTTAGGAACGCGTGTATTTTGAGTATTACGTTTGATACAACAGGCTTTTATGACTCTTATAGCATGAGGGTTTCTGTAGGTTTTATGAAGGCAAATAAGACTTTTAAGACCAAATAAAGAAAATTTAAGGAAAAAACTCAATGGAAAACAATACGTCAATTTGGTCTCTGAATGCAAAGGTATTTTATTACTACACTGCAAAAAGGTGATGTTCTTCATCTGTATTTTTGTCTCGTTTTCCAGTGTAAATATCTAAAGACTCATAAATCAAAATACATTAAGATAAATGAAAATAAAGAAGTCTTGTTTTCTGAGAAATTGATCAAAATAAAGTGAGTTAATTTAAAACAAAGACAAATATCTGCCAATAGGTTTAGAAAAATCAACTTAATTCCCCGTTTAAAGATATTTGTTCTTGTTTCAAGCACAAACTCAAATCTGTTCTATTTCTCAGAAAACAAGACTTCATATGTTCAGTTTGCATCTAAAGTTAAACGTATCTTGATTTAAGGAAGTTTAGGCCATTTTAAGGCCTTAATTTTTGTGGAAGGGTGAATTAAGACTTTAAGACCTTTTGAGACTGCAGGGTTTATGAAGGTAAATTTGACTAAGTGCAAATGTCTAAAGATTCATAAATCAAAATACATTTACTTGTGAAGCAAATGACATAAGAAGTCTTTCTGAGAAATTGATCAAAATACATGGTATTTGATTAAAAAGAAAAATATCAGCCAATGGGCTCAGAAAAATCAACTAAATTCAAAGGCAAAAAAAAATGTTATACCCCACTGACAGATTTTGGTTCTTGTTTGAGCATAAACTCACTTAATTTTGTTCAGTTTCCCAGAAAACAAGACTTCATATGTTCAATTCGCATCTCAAATCTTGATTTAAGGACATTTAGATATTTGTATTGGAAAACAGAAATACTGAGGAAGATATACTTTTTTTTTTTTGGTGTGAATGCCATGACTTCATGAATTTAATACTTGCTGCCCTGATTTAAGACTTTCTATGCCTTAATTTGTGGAAGGGTGAATTAAGACTTTCTAAGACCTTTTTAAGACCCACAGAAACCCTCTATGACAGGGTTCCTCAAATCTTGCCCTGGAGGGCCAATGCGCTGCAGAGTTTAGCTCCAACCCTGATCAAACTCACCTACCTGTGATTTTCTAATGATCCTGAAGACATTGATTAGCATGCTCAGGTGTGTTTGATTAGGGTTAGAGCTAAACTCTGCAGGAAAGTGGATCTCGTGGGCCAGATTTGAGGATCCCTGCTCTATGATATAGTGAGAATATGGAGCTCATAATCAAGGGGGAAAAAACACCTCAGTTTTATTCAAAAGCCCAAACTGAGCAAAAATATGCAATATGGTGCAGATGCTGACATTTATATGGCCAAACGGTAAGATGAAATTCTGATGCTTGTAATGTAAATCAATGAGATCTTTATAACAGTATAACAGACTACTTACAATGCATAGAAATATGAGTTTTTTCATTATATCTCCCAATAATGTCTTAGTAAGATTATATTTGCTAAGATTTGCCAAGATTGTGAAAATTTAAGCCTATTTCAATAAAGTCTGTATAATAAAGTCTCTATATAGTAAATATTTCATAATTCAAGAAGCGAAACACCTTCGAAATGTCACAGTTCAGCACAATTACACCACATTCCTGCTGCTGAAAACCAAGACGATTAACTCTAAAATGAAACTGCATTAATGCTGGAACTAGATCAGATCAGAATTTCATACAGTTATATTTATTAGTCATCAATTATGAATTCCTAAGCACCCATGAGCAATGACTACAGGTGACGCTGATATTTACGAGATGCTCTAAACAGGATGCAATTAGTTGTGGTTTATTTATCAAGTGTTTCCATCTCAGATGTTTGTGCCGCATGTCCCCACCGGTGATTTGTCCGAGCTCTCTGTGTTGTTCAGGAAAACGGATCGGCTCTCTGATGATGAATCTCCAAACTTCCCCACTCCATTTGTTCCACAGCTGGAGTCTACGAGTGAAAACAACGGCATAAACTCACAGCATCACACTATCAACACATGTATTACAGCTCTGAGTCATGAATACTAGTGGTCACCCGAAACGTTAACTAGGCGACACTAATATATCTAAAGAGCAAGGTGATTGATGGCCAATATAATGCTGATATTTACAAATAATATACCTTAAAGGGGTCATATGATGTTGCTAAAAAGAACATTATTTGGTGTATTTGGTGTAATGAAATGTGTTTATGGGGTTTAAGGTTCAAAAAACACATTATTTTCCACATACTGTACATTATTGTTTCTCCTCTATGCCCCGCCTTTCTGAAACGCGTCGATTTTTACAAAGCTCATCGGTCTGAAAAAGCGAGGTGTGCTGTGATTGGCCAGCTATCCAGTGCGTTGTGATTGGCCGAATACCTCATGAGACAGAGTAAAAACCCAACTGAAATAAACACTTATTTCTCTCAATATTCACTTGACAAAGTTTATTTTTCGTATTCTGTAGATTTTGGAAGTCATACAAGCAGGAAACGCTTTAAAATGAAATATATAAACATGAAATGAATGAATAATTGCATTTAAAAAAATTTGACTAAACTTATGAAAAAAAAATCTGACATGCTTTTCAATTATTAGAAATTAATTAGCCCATTAAAACATTAAACCAAATTTGTGAAAAAATAAAATAGATTTCAGGAGAACTGGGTAGTTTTGACTGAGGATTACATATTCATTCCAAGCACAAAATGAGCCTGAAATATGAATCTATACAGAACAGACTGAGGCCTCCACAGATTCTGTTGCTGTGAAAGCCAGCAGTGAGCATTATACGAGATGTACGTACTGGTCTTGGCGGGTTCTGTGAGGGTTTTGGCCGGAGGCGCCTGTAAAACGGCTGGTCTCAGAACACTGCGCTGCTGTTCTTTGGGCTTCTGACTGGGAACGCCTGGAAAACAACCTACTAACGGATTGAATCAGAAACCAAACGCCGCAGCACAACTAGGGATGCACCGATCTGATACTCAGTATCGGCATCAGCTCCGATACTGCCATTTTCTGCTGGATCGGGTATCGGTCAGACGAGACGATATTGTGCGTATACTATTCCGTGTCACTGGAAAGGCACAACAAATCACCATAAAGTTTCCATGCACTATATTCTAAGTGTTCTGAAACCGTTCCATAGTTTAATGTGAGGTACAGATAAATATTTAAGTCATTAAGTTCAAGTTTGTGTAAACTCTCTCTCTGCTGCGGCTGTCATTCATTCAGCATTCAAACTGCGTGTCACGTTCGGTTACGACAGTCAAGACGATGAAACTCTCTCCAAAATTATACAATGTTGCTATTATTATACTTGATCTGTAGATAAAGATTAGTGGTTTTGCCTGTAAGGACTTTATCTTGCTGGAGTTTAGTGCTGTTTCTAAAGCATGTTACTTTCTACCGGGTGTCTGTTAGATCACAACACTGGAGTAGAGAGCACTAAGAATTGTTCTTCACGCGCACAGTAACTGAAATGTAAAACTGTTCAAAGAAAAGACTCTATCGCACATATATCATACACTACGCATCAATATCTCTTCCCTTTGTACTTTGAACTTTTCTATGCAGAGCGCAGCGTGCTGTGACTCTGTGTAGCTTCAAGCGCATAATTCTGCACACGGGATGCGCATAAGCGATTTGTGCCACTCTGTATTGGAGCATTTCATATCATAATACTTTTGCGCAATGAAAGATTGTAAATAGCCTTTCTTGTTCTGTCCTATCTATCATATGTTGCTGCCTAATTACTGTGCTATACATTTAAAAGAAATGTCTTACAGTATACAGTTATATCTAAATTTATTTACTTGTTTTTCATGAATGTATTTTACAACAATACAAAGAGCAATGTGTCATATTTTACCAGATTTAGTCCTACATTTATTCACTTTTATTTGTTCCCCACTAAATAGTTATAAATGTTTAGATTTTATAAAATTGCACTAATTTTATTGTAACTCCAAGCAAGATCTATTTGAATAGCTAAACATTTAAGCAATTTGTCTTAATCTATTTAGGGAGCTTTCAAACGCACAAGATGACATTTAAAAAAAAAAAAGTACTGAAAGAGGAAGCTTTACAGTCAGTCAGACACATTGCGAGTAATTTCCCTAATCTTTCGTGCTCTAAAGAGCACATTCATGTGTTGCACGTGTGTTTAGATGTAGTAAACGTTCAAAGCAGGAATGAGTTGATCTTACCTGCGCTTGGGGCCTGGCCATGAATGAGTGTGGGAGGTTTCAACCTGAACCCGACGGGCTTCTCTTCTGAGACAGACAAACAGAAGCATAAACATTTAAGATGATAAACCAAACATGCCTTATGCAAGACCAGATAAGAGCTCTCAGATAAACAAACACTCAAAGTTCATCCGTATGAGGACACAACACTACCTCAAACAGATCGGTCAAGAATAAGACACTGCGACTAAAGCATTTTCTGCACTACTATGCAAGTTAAAACTAAATAGTTATAAATGTTTAGATTTTATAAAATTGCACTAATTTTATTGTAACTTTTGCTGCTGAATTATCCACTAAACTAGATTATTAATATTTTTTTTTTCATAGATTATGATTATGTATTTTTTCATTTGTTATTTTTCTGTATAATGAAGTTGTCTGTATTAGTAGATTGTGTTAACCACACAAAACAGTGATGATCAGGTCAACACACAGAGGTATAGAAATTCTAAAACAAAAATAAAAAAAACCTGTGCTGTATTGGATCGGTATCAGTCGATACTCAATTTTTGGTATCGGATCGGTTTTGAAAAAAAAATGGAAGCATAAACATTTAAGATGATAAACCAAACATGCCTTATGCAAGACCAGATAAGAGCTCTCAGATAAACAAACACTCAAAGTTCATCCGTATGAGGACACAACACTACCTCAAACAGATCGGTCAAGAATAAGACACTGCGATTAAAGCATTTTCTGCACTACTATGCAAGTTAAAAGGGTCTCATGCTTTTCCGTCAGAAATGAGGGGGGGGGAAATAGTACAGTTTTTTTAGATGCATACGGCTTCATGTTTTTACAAAACGGTAGGCAGTATGAACTATATACCGCACAGTATATACACTAGTACTCCATCTCTGTAGGGCCCTCATCGCTGTGCCTCATATCTACAGCATCAAAACGGCTCTGACCACTTCCTGTTAGACCTTAGTCCCCCCCACAGGCCTCTGGACTTGTTTTAGCACATTCCTGACTAGGCATGGGCCGATTACCGGTTTCAAGGTATACCGCAATTTGAAAATGTCACGGTTTCAAAACCGCTAATATTTTCCATTATACCGTTCCTGCGGTATGCGCTGTTTTTCATGTAAGCACAACAGCACACACCAATGTTTGATGATCAAATAAAAAGCCTTAATTGCAATTCTCATGCAATGGGATGTTTTAATATATGGAAAAGCTTTAAGCTAGTGTCGTTATAGTTAACTAAAACTAATTTAAATTAAATTAATAAGTAAATTAGGCATGGGCCGATTACCGGTTTCAAGGTATACCGAGATTAGAAAATTTCACGGTTTCAAAACCGCTAATATTTTCCGTTATACCGTTCCTGCGGTATGCGCTGTTTTTCGTGTCTCCTCAAAGACTGAAAGTGTAGGAATCCCTCAGGTTGAGTGCAGTGTAGAGAGTAACACGAGCCTCCTCCTCCTGTTGGTGCGAGAGGTCAGTCACGTGCGTGTAGGGTGGCCGAACTTAAGGAGCTGCCCCTGGAACTTAGGCGATCGGCAACCGGCCGTTTTTTGTCTTATTGCAACTCGTCTCTGTTCTGGCTGGACTTGCACAAACTGTGTTGCAATGCAATCGTTTTCCAAAATTTAATTTATGTGAAAATATGAAGTCTGTAAATGCCAGTTAACACAGGCCAGAGAAAAATACTGTAGCAGGCAGATCACTCACTGTTCATGATGCACAAACTATTGGAAGAAAATCCTCAATATTGATTTGGGGGGTCATAAAGCCAAATTCATTTAAGGTCACTATCAATTATCTGTGTGGCTAGCTAATGTTGTGAGGTTTGCTGAACATTTAAAGAGTGAAAGAATGCAAAGCCTCACACAATCAGCTTTGTGCTGGTCACACCGATGGTGCAAAAAGTCTCAAACAGGAAGCTGTAACCAAGGTCACATCCCATATGCCGGAGCAGTGATGTCATGTGTGTGTGAGAGGGTAATGTTGAACACACAATGCTTCATTGTCCAAGCGCAGACACCCTGTGAAACCACACAGACAATCACCCACCCCCCTCCATGCAGGCTGACCTCATTCACAACACATACTATTTGTCTTTCTATGTGTCTTTCCCTCTCTTTTCTGCCACCCGGTTCTGTTCGACCCAGCCATCGCTCTCTCTCTGTGAACACAATCAATCTGTTGACCCCACTAGCGCACTAAGCCTTCTCACAAAGCACAGTCGTGACATGGTCTTTCCTCTCCCATGATGCACTTTTGTTTTTGACACATTTAAGAGCTAATTGAGCACAAATGCAGCAGCATAAAGAGCTATCAGACAAAGACAAATCTTTGTGTAGCACGAAGGGATGGCGATGGCTTCTCTGTTGTGTTTGACAGCGGGATTGATGGAGGCCGATATAACATCCACAGCGAAACAAATCTCTCTCCCGCTCTCACACACAGTTGGCTGTAGTGGAATGTTAAAATTACAACAGGTGACTAAGCTTCAGTGAATAGTCTTTCTGTTTAGCCTTTAGAACACACACACACACAAAATTACAAAAGCTTACACACACACACAGTCATCTGCCCAGAGTGAAACAGCTGTTCCTATCTGTTGTTAAGTGCTCTAAAAATAATCAATGGTTGTTCTAGAATATTGGTCTTGGTTTCACAATGTTGACGTGTTTTTTTAAACATGCAGAAACTGAAGAATGTGTTTCTGGAATGCTACTGTGTGTTCAGAGGAATTACAGTGTCCTAACGACAAGCAGTTTGTCTGTCCACAATAAACATGAATATGCTGTATAAATGACAAACAATCACATTTACAATGCACTTTGTAAAAAACATACTCTATTTTTATGGCTGCTGACATGATGCATGCACTACCATTCAAATGTGTGGGCCAGATTTTTTTTTCCAAAGAAATGAATAGTATAATTATGAAAAGTGACAGTAAAGACTTGCATTGTTACAAAAAAAAATCCATTCCAAATAAATGCTGTTCTTCTGAACTTCACATTCATTAAAAATACTGGGGAAAAAATGAATTATATGATATAAAAATAGATATTAAAATATTTAGAAGAACTGGAATAAATTACATTTTAAAATGTTTTGTTAGCAGAAATGAGCATCCACAATTAAACATTTAATAGTGATAATTTAAAAATTCACTAATATTGGTCATTCATGATATTACACAGATATATTGTGCATCCCTAATTAGGCATGGGCCGATTACCGGTTTCAAGGTATACCGCGATTTGAAAATTTCACGGTTTCAAAACCACTAATCTTTTCCGTTATACCGTTCCTGCGGTATGCACTGTTTTATTAAGCACTGTTTTATTCAGTCCTCAAAGACTGAAAGTGTAGGAATCCCTCAGGTTGAGTGCAGTGTAGAGAGTAACACGATCCTCCTCCTCCTGTTGGTGCGAGCCAGCGGTAAGTCACGTGTGTGTAGGATGGACGAAATTAAGGAGCTGCCCCCGGAACTTACGCGATCGGCAACCAGACGTTTTTTGTGTTATTGCAAGTCGTCTCTGTTCTGGACTTGCACAAAATGCGTTGCAATGCAATAATTTTCCAAAATGTAATTTATGTAAAAATATGAAGTCTTTAAACACCTGTTAACAGAGGCCAGAGACGCTGAAGATGGACGCACAGAGAAAAATACTGTAGCAGGCAGATCACTCACTGTTCATGATGCACGAACTATTGGAAGAAAATCCTCAATATTGATTTGGGGGTTTATATGAATGTGTTTCTGAGGGGAACTGACAGAAAAGTCTTCAGAAAAGTTTAGGTGGTATTTTCTTTTCATCTCGTATAATTCACATTAAAGCAGTGTTTCAGCGCAGCTCTGCTTTGTTTACTGCGATAACCAAGGAAACGCTGCAGAAGCGCCTCCTGCTGTCAGAGAGTGAATCTGCATCTCATTCAGAGCCTCTGCTGTTTGTTTCGTTCAGGCAAGTAGTATAATTTCACAAAGCTAGGCAGAACATTCTGTTTTTGCTTCAAATTGGGTTATTATTAAATCAAATGATGTATATGAAATTATATAACTAAAATTAAATAACTGTAATTACAGATTTAGGTTAAATAAAGATGTCAGCCTTTTTTCTTCTTTTTAGGAAACAAATCAATCAGAAAAAATAAATATTCTACTGTTCCTAATATTCTGTATGTTGCTCAAAAACTAAATATATTGTGTTCAGCGAAAAAAGTTTAAAAATAACACATTTTAGAGCTGTAACAACAATACCGTGATACCGTGATATTTTTGCTTAAGGTTATCATACCGTCAAAATCTCATACCAGCCCATGCCTATTCCTGACAGTAGCCGATACACATTTGGGTTTAGTGTGCTTGCCTCTTTCTAAGAGAGACCAAAACAGAAAGCTGCCTTCAAATGCATGCACAGCATCTGCCATTTACATTACTCTGTGTAACACGTTATCTAGGTTCAAACACTCACTGACGCTCCAGAAGGAAAAACTATGCATAAAGAGCCTGTAATAGTTGCGTATGAGTCTCTCAGTCGTCCTCAGTGTGAAAGGATGGATCTCAAAATCAGTCATTGTTGGAAAGGGTTCAAATATGCAAAAGATGCTGGAAAACCAGAATCTGCGGGCCCTGCAGGATTTTTCTGAAGAACAGCGGGCAGTTTAACTGTTCAGGACAAACAAGGGACTCATGAACAACTATCACAAAAAATAAAAAAAATAAAAATGCCGCTGTGGATCATCCAGGTAACAACACAGTATTAAGAATCAAGCGTATGTAAACTTTTGAACGGGGTCATTTTTATAAATTCAACTATTATTTTCTCTTGTGGACTATATGTAAACGCGTTTTATGTGAAATATCTTATTCAGGTCAGTACTAAAAAAAATAACATGCATTTTGTATGATCCCTCGTATTTTGGTAAAATAATTAACATTTTGCAGATACTGCTAAGTGTATGTAAAATATATATAAATATATATATATATATATAGTTTAAAATGTCTGTAAATGTTTCATTTTATTTACTGGTATTTTACATTATTTCTGAATGTAATAATAAAATGTAATTCATACACTGATCTGCTTTTTACACTGAAATTATTTTTTATAATGTACATATATTTGTAAAATTATTTTTATAACAATTAACATTTTTAATACATTTAATACAATATACAACTTAATACAAACTATATATGAATATATATATATGTGTGTGTGTGTGTGTGTGTGTACGCACATGCATACATAAAAAGTATCTTGAGACAAGATTACAAAATTTCATGATACTTTCATTATAATGCATCCCATTAATGGATGGAGAAATCTGATTTGATGACCAAACAAACAATATGTCTTAGTTAGGAAAGGCAGCAAAATCTCATTGTTTGACTTATCCATTTCAAATTTGTTTAGGTGTTTTTTTTTGTCTGCATAAAAAAAGGAAAAAGAAATTTGATGTTTACAAACCCAATCCAAACCACATCCACATGTGAAAAATGACAATGCAGACAGTCACTCCTGAAGATCATATTTGAAAACCAAATTGGATGTGTGCAGCGTAAACAAAGCTTAAGACTGTCAAACATGACAAAAGCTGTGGACGGCCACAGAACCCTGTAAATTACACTGAGTAACAGATGTCCTGACGGAGACTGGCGTGATGAAGCATCTAGTGACAGGCAAAATAAGCAATCATTTATTTTTAGATTTTGATCAATATCATTGCAAACTGTTTTTAAAAGTACTCTAGATGTCCTCTGACTACAGATAATGTTTAAATAAAGGTGGGCCTATGGCAGATTTAAAGGGGTCATATGATGCTTTTTTAAAGATCATTATTTTGTGTATTTGGTGTAACAGAATATGTTGACATGCTTTAATGTTCAAAAAACACATTATTTTTCAAATACTGTACATTATTGTAGGCCCTCTATGCCCCGCCTCTC
>NW_015641089.1:528294-540050 GCF_001515625.1 Sinocyclocheilus rhinocerous
GATGCGCAAAACTCCGCATTTTAACAGTCAATAGCAAATACTTAAACTAATAGCAAAACAGTAGCTGATTCAGAAGCGCCAGATTGTCATAGCAAAGTCAGAATTACCTCCTCTCCTAGGTTCACGAAACGGTCGTCCATAAAATGCATTGCTGTTCTGTTGTAAGTAATCTTAAAGATTCCTAAATGCATCTACTTTCGTAAGGCCAAATAAAGTGCTTTTGCTTTCGCACTTAAACACACAGCGTCTCCCTGACATGTTGCTTCAACACTAACTGCGGTTACTGACACCATGCCTTCTTTCTTTGCGTGCACATTTGGGCTGCATTATGCTAATATTTCCACATAGTGGGGTAGATATGTGGGGGCGTGTTAGAACGAGCCGTTTTAGGGGGGCGTGGCAGAGTCTTAACTTTGATAAAGAATATCTCTTTGGTTTTGAGACTTTAGTCTTTGCAACTTCAGGGATCTTATCTATGCACAATCAGCTTGTAACACTCCAAAGAGAAAGGAAAACTTGAAATCGCATCATATGACCCCTTTAAAGAATTATGAATTTTTATTTCTTATTTGAACAGTCGATTACTCTGAAACTTGAGTAAAAAAAAATTTTCCAATCCAAACAATAAAGCTGAAGAATCATGAACCCAAAACAAGACTTTCTGCCAGTTTTGGTTTCTATTTCTATTGCATTGTGAATAGTAGCTCCACTCACTGTGAAATCTCATTGGTCAAAAACCCTCCTCCACAGTTGCATATTAAAAAATGTTTAAAAGAAGGTTGGTTCTTACCTGGCTCCGAGTCTGAATTACCAGTTGGAGACTGGCATAAACTTGAGGGCATAAAGATATTATTCTTGGGAACTGTAGCAGGAGTCAAAGAAAGCATGAAAGAAAGAGAGGATCAGATGGGAGTGTAAAACTTTGAGTAAAAATTAGCAAAGTAATACTTAGAACCCACCCCGTTCCCGATCCACTGCAGTGCCACGGCTCGCTATAGACTCACCTGAATGTGATGGGGGGAACTGGGTCAGAGATGAGGTCCTCTCTCTCTTTACTGGAGGACAGTACTCGCCATCATCCCGATCTGAATCTGGAGAACACAATTAAATCAATAGACCAATCAGAAACTAAAACTAGTAAAGCACTAAAATTCTGGACACAGCGCAGAGAACTGAAAATGCTCGATTTAAGTGATCTTTTTGCAATCACTAACCATTCTGATAATATTAATTACACTTGCTTCTACCTTCAGCTGATGTGACTTTAAAAATTACAAAAAAAGGATGCAAAAATAAAAAGACATCTCTATAGAAAAACATGTTTATTATGTCAATAAATGCATTACAGACTTAAAGAAATAGCTCACCCAAAAATGAAAATTAGCTGAAAATGTGCTCACCCTCAGGCTATTCAAGATGTAGATGAGTTGTTTCTTCTTCAGATTTGTAGAAATGTAGCACTGCATCACTTGCTCACTAGTGGATCCTCTGCAGTGAATGGGTGCCGTCAGAATGAGAGTCCAAACAGCTGATAAAAACATCACAATAATCCACACCACTCCAGTCCATCAGTTAATGTCTTGAGAAGCCAAAAGCTGAGTGCATTTCGAATTTAAACTGTTGCTTCTGACTAAAATACATAATCTATAATAATCAAAATCCACTAATATATTTGTTTAGAGCTGTTTTGGACTGTTTTCACTTGTAAACAGTGCTTGATCTGCGCAGATTTCTCTCCTGATTCGGAACAGACTACTTTTTCCACTGGAGGAAGCGTTATTATGGATAGATGACTTGTTTAAAGTTAAAAACATCTTGATGGATTTGTTTCTTACAAACACACAGCTTTTGTCTTCTCAAGACATTAACTGATGGACTGGAGTGGTGTGGATTACTGTGATGTTTTTATCAGCTGTTTGGACTCTCATTCTGATGGCATCCATTCACTGCAGAGGATCCATTGCTGAGCAAGTGATGCAGTGCTACATTTCTACAAATCTGAAGAAGAAACAAACTCATCTACATCTCGGATGATCTGGGGATCAATAAATGTTAATTTTTTGGGTGAACCATCCCTTTAATTCAGACAATGACCTCCAAATAACTCTCAAACTGATGTCTGGATGATACAGGCACATCTGCGTCCTACAATATATTTCATGAGACGTTGTGTTAGTATCTCACTGTCTGCATCTCATCACATATCATATACAAGTTCCTTTCCAGCAAAACATCATCATTGCCTCATTCCATGTACACGCTGCTTTTGCTCCATGCCAATATTTCTGTTATCAGCTGTTGAAGGTTTTATTTTCAGAATAACAAATATGGCATTATGATATTTTTGAGAAATTAAATTATGGTGCATTAAACCACAAACTAAAATCCCAAAACTTCATTCAATGCATCGTAATTTTTGCCACCAAAAAATGGCCGCAAAATGAACGGAAACTTAAAAAGATTGAGTAAAAGCAATTGACAGAGCAAAGGCAGACTGCATGCGATTTCACAACTATCTCACGCAAGTCTATGGCAAGAATGCTGCAGTCAATATGCAAAGATGATTATAATTCAATTTAAATTTAAATTACAACACACATATTAGCATTTTGCAAGACACTCCTCTGGGATACTGATTGATAAAGAGCGCACACATCCATTTGTCTGTCCCATGCATTGTATAGACAGTGAGAGTAACATCTCATGCAATATATTGCAAGGAACAATGTGCTTTTGTCATACACAAATCAGTTTGAGTTTTTTTTTTAGGTCCTTGTGTTCTGTTTTTGGTATCCAAACTAGGTATCAAAAAAAACATTTGACTGAAGCATACTATTACATCGTATAAGTGCTAATTCAAAATTTGCGTTTTCAGTTTTCGGACCAATACGTCCAGAATTTTTAGCAGCCAATAATTTCCACTTTGGTGCATTACTGGAAACAAAAACTTTTCAAACTCACCGTCTCCATCCTCTGCACTTGACCCGTCTGCGGATCTCTGGAACAGACAAAAACATAAATAAAATAATTTGGTCACAGAGCTGGATTACATTAGAGAGAAACACACTGTACAAGGGAAAACAACATCTTAAACAGCCCCGTTTTCAAATAATTTCTCACCAAAGCCAAAACCATCCCATCGATATGCTGAGTTTGTTTAATTCGCTTAAACTGCTTCGGGGAAATCACATTTTGAGGGTGATTTATATCGGTGTTAGTCAGTCGGCAGCTGAAATTCATCTCACTACCAGCCAAACTGGCCAGCTGAGTTGGTGAAATTACTTGCCAATGCTGAAATTTGTCAGGTACCAGGTGATAATTTCATGCCTCGCCTGAGTGTTTATTGAAAAATTTCTTTTTTGTTATTGTAAGAAAACTCAAAGCTAAATTTAATATTTCCCACTAAGTGTCTTCAATCATAACATCCTCAGGTTATTATGGAAAGGGGGTTTGTTTAGTTGGCAACCACGTAATCCACAATGACACAGCTGCTAAAAACAACACGTAAAGCTGCAGCATGTCATTTCTAAGCCACCAAATGGAAACGCAATCGCAACCAAAGGCTTGAGTTTTCAGTAGGACTTCCTGTTGGCTGAGAAAATGGTGGACAAGTTTTTAAAACTTGCAATGCTGTTTGGTGCCTCTAGCAGAGCAGAAATAACACAGTTCACCCTTTCTTTTTTTAACAATTACTAAAGGTGAACATGAACAGTCAAAAGCCTCAGTGGCCCCTATCTCCCACCCGCCTCCAAGGAGGAGAATAAAACAGAGAAGTACATTAGCACCCACATTAATTGTCAATGCAACTAAATAATTATACATCAAAATATAATGAAACAAAAGAAAGAAGAGATCCATAGGTTAAAGAAAAAAAATACAACAAATTAAAAAACATTATAAATCAGCAAAGATTTGTGGAGTATTTTTGACAAAATTAAGTAGAGGATCAAAGTTTTGATAAAATTTGTCAGTGGAACCTCAATGCAATATCCCTGTTTTTGGATATTGGTTTTGTAATATTGGAAACATCAATAAATGGCACCATTAATAAACACCGTTTAAAGAATTACATGCAAGACAGTGACTCTAATGCAATGCATTTCATGTTTTGCTTGCTTAATAGTTGTTTTTGCATGATTATTTTTTAGTAAGCACAATAAAAAACTGGGACATGTGGCTATTTCTTTCTTTTTACTGAGTTTACTAAACTCAGTGAGACTTAAAACACAGTTTAGAGACAAGGATGGCCAACCAAAACACTAACTCTAGAGTGACCAACTAATAATCATTCCTGGATTTATATCCAACACTTTAAACTGAAGTTTAAAACAAATTACATTTATGCAAAGTGCACAGATTATGCAAAGACTCTCTTGCCGTTTAATTATGAAAACTTAAGACTTTGTCAATTTATGCTTTTCAATTTATTCATGCTACGTTTTTTTATGATGAAATTAAACAAAAGCAGAAGTAAAACATCATATCAGTTCTGCATATTGGTTACTGGATATATAAACATACAAATAATCATGGATGGATGGATGGATGGACGGACGGACGAAATCAACATGCATCTACACTAAAGAGCGGCTATGCAGTTGTTTTAGCTATATTACTTTTTTGTCTCATGCAGCGCACTGCCTGCGTCTGAGTAACAAACTAAAAAAAACAACAAACAAAAAAGTGCATGTGATATTAACAGACGAACTACGCTCATATTTATAATTCCAAACAATCAGTAAGCGACAGGTGCTAGGAAACGCTGTTTTGCACTCATTTATTGACGAGTCGGCTGCGGTGCGGCCAACTGAATGTGTTGCTTCTCTGCCGCTCACTGCACAGAACAGACGCCGAGAGAGGTGACACAAGCTAGATAGATAGATAAGATAGATAATATAGATAAGATAGATAGATAGATAGATAGAGTGAACAAACCTTCTGTGCTTTGTCCTTCTGAAACACAAACACTGGAGGAGCTATGGCAGGCTTCTCTGTTAAAAAGAAAAACAAAGAAAATTGGTAGGAAATATGGCTCAAATAGATACAACACACATATGCCTCTCCACAATCCTGCATTAAGCTGATGTTTCAACTAAAATTTTTATTTAAACAAACAAGAAAACAGCTCAGCTGCAATGTACCAATGTTACAGCTCTGATCGATCCAAGTTTTCCCTACATCACACACAAACATCCAAAGTCACAAGATAATCATTCACAAAATAGGTAATTTCCTAAAATGGTTTATTTGAGGATAGGGACGGACGCAAACTGACCAAAAGCACCCAACATCCAATGTAATATCTTAGTTTAACTACACAGCCGCAGATCAGAATGAACCATGCCTACTTGGTCAGTTTTAATTTCACATCGTGTTAAGGGCGTGTTATTGCCTGTAGATAATAAAGCACTTGATACTGTGTGCTACACATTTGACCATGCACTGAAAAAATATTACATTTTCACTCAGAAATTGCCAGTAAATTTAACAAATAATTACTAATAAATGGCAAGCAAAACATTGAATTAAACATGCAATTTTGAAGAAAGAATTGGTCAGTTTTAATTTCACATCGTGTTAAGGGCAAAAAAATCAACTGACAGCTTTGCCTGTAGATAATAAAGCACTTGATACTGTGTGCTACACATTTGACCATGCACTGAAAAAATATTACATTTTCACTCAGAAATTGCCAGTAAATTTAACAAATAATTACTAATAAATGGCAAGCAAAACATTGAATTAAACATGCAATTTTGAAGAAAGAATGAAATAGTATTTTCTTATAAAATATACTCAATCTGTTTTATTTAAAACTCTGAAATATCTTTTTTTACAGTGTAGATAAAGGGGGTCTGAGGCATTTGTGTCATGCATAAAAATGCTTGCAACCAATTGTAAAATAACTAACACACGGCCTCCAGTAGCCTATTGTTAAGAAAAAAAATGACAAAAGACTGCAATGTTCAATAAATACATTTATTAATCCAAAATTGTAAAAACAATAAATAAATAAATAAATACAATTTAATAATGGTGGCATTTTCACAGAAATGCAATTAAATAATTATAATCATTATGAAAGGAAAACCATCTCTGTTATAGAGAGGAAACCAACATTTAGATGTAAATAGGGTGTGCATTATGCTAAGTAATTTTGAACTGCCATTGCACTTGAAGTGCTGAATGCAAAAGTCACCAGACGCTTAAATATTTTAATAACTTCATATGAGCAACTAGAATTCATGCAGCTCAGACAGCGCTAGCAATGCCAAGCTCATGGGTTTGATTCCCAGAGAACGCATGAACTAATACAAATGTATACATTAAATGCAATGCATATATTGCTTTGGATGAAAGCGTCTGCCAAAAGTAAAGTAAAAATGTTAATGTTGTCCATTGCATTAAAAAGCCCGGCATAGAGGAGAAACAATAATGTACAGTATGTGGAAAATAATGTGTTTTTTTAACTTTAAACCGCATAAACACATTTCATTACACCAAATACACCAAATAATGTTCTTTTTAGCAGCATCATATGACCCCTTTAAATAAAACGAATACATTTATGCCTCATATTTAGAATACTTAACTGTACGCTAACGATACATATGTTAATCCTTAAAAAAAAGAAAAGCGTCATTCTTGAATCCCTTATTATCACGCATTAAATTAATCGTTGTTTTACAGCGTGCGTTAGCACCCGCTTAAAAATCAAACAGAGAAAACACACCGAGGCCGGGAGTTAGTACGTTAGCTGCACAACACACTCACGCATACATGCACTCTCTCTCTCTCTCTCTCTCTCTCTCTCTCTCTCTCTCTCTCTCTCTCTGTGAGTGCGCCGGTTTGAAGTGATCCTCTAAACTGTCAGCCATCAGCATGAATGCATTCTTTAATGCAGGCAGTAATAAAGTAGCACAGTCTGTACAAATGTGCTTTACTTCACATCATGAAAAAGAATGTTGGCAGGATATTATTGTACATGTAATGTACATTTACAGTTTCTACCAGTGTTGGGGAGTAAAGAAATAGTACTTGTATACAGCAATGATTCATTAAATTAATCAAAAGTGAAAGTAAATTATTTTATTATGCTACAGGCGGCGTCACAAACACGCGCGGCACTCTAACCGACACTGTTACGGTGTGTACGGCTCATGGTGGCGGTTTGTTTGCTTTATTTTATTCATTTTGCGGATTCACACGGTTGCCTACCTTCGTTCGCCAAGTCCGCCATTTTACTTCTCCGTGCACACCCACAATGCACCGCGGCATTAGTGCGCTTTATTTCACAGAGCAGCTGCACTTGAAATACATTTACATTTGAATATAAGTCATTTTACACGAATCTTTACCATTTAGTAATGTCAAAAATAATATATCATGTTGTAACTAATATTATAAAGTAAATAATGCCAAATAATGTTCATATTAGTATAACATCTAGTTAATAAGCGCTCTAAAATTGTATTACTATTTGTAAATTATTTTCCTTTACAGTATGTCTCGTTGCTTGTACTAACAATATTAATTACTATGATAAAAAACGATTAACATCACATTGCGTAATTATTATAATTTCAGCAATTTTCAATTTTAGCATTGCGTTAGCAGCGCAAAAGGTCATGGGTTCAATTCCCAGGGAACACACATACTGGTAAAAAATGTATAAATTAAATTAAATTAAATTAAATTAAATTAAATTAAATAATATTTTGTTATTCATCACTATCATATTATTTTACTATTTATTAAACATTATTTTCCTTTATGTCTTGTTTCATCCACTAAAAATATTAATTATTACTATAAAAAATATTATTTTATGTTAACATATTACAATGCCTAATTATTATTGTAATAGGTATTAATCACAATATTATATATTTTTTATTATTTGTAAATGCTTTTCCTCTGTCTTGTTGCTTCGATTGACAATTTTAATTAAATAACGATAATAATAAACTATTGTCTAATGTAAGCTTAATTATTACTTATTTTATTAGTAATATATCACTTGCCACTATTATTTCTGTTTTATTCTACTACAGAATTATTTTGTTACGCAAGTCATTTTTATTCCTTTTTTATTTGTTCCAATATATTTTTTGCTCCTTCTACTAATTTTGTTAATTGAATATATATAAATAATTAATATATTACTGGAAACTATTATTTCTGCTTATTCTATTTATTTCTGTATTATTTTCATTCCTATGTCTTTTGTAGTAATGAAATATAACCACTAGATGGCCAAGTTTGCCAGGGCTGTAGCTTATGAACTCTATAGATGGGCTTGATGGCCTGAACTTCACTTTGATCATTTTCCTTTTTTTAATTAGGTCTACATTTTTCATTTTAATTTTAAAATGTGATATTTTATTTGATTGTTAGTAATTTGATTATTTGTTATTTATTTTCATTCATATGCAATAAACTGCAGACTGTTGCAGGTTCAGTCCTGAGTCCCAATTAGTGAAAACGGAAAGTTCTGATATACAACAATCGTGCTCAATCATTTTGTGCTCTCGATAAAGACGTTTCTCCCCGTGTTGCACATGAACCCTGACCCATCAACTTTGGATAAAAGCCTATTAATGCCAAGCAACTGTGCTTAATAGATAATAAACGAGAAGAGAACGTTCTCGGGTGGGATATTCTTTCACAATGGTTTACACAGCCCTTGGGCAAAACCCATGTAACCACATGCAACAAGGCAGCATACAGACCTCCTGACAGACAGAAAGATGAAGATAAATGTGAGTGATTATTTAGCGGGAAAAAAAATCAGTGAAGTTATAATCGCTTGATTGAAAGATTTAGATTCCTCTCTAAATGAGAAAACAGGTACATTAAAGGGCATCATATGTATAAACAGGTGTTATTTTCACTGTATTCCAACTATATAGTAGACAGAAAGTAAACGGAGGGATTTGTTTCTATGTTTATTTGACCATTAAATCCCATTCTGTGTAATTAGTCAGTGGCACTGTTATGATGTACTGTAAAAAAAAAAAAACGTAAAATTTACAGTAAAAATGGCTGTGGTTGCCGGAATTTTACCGTAAAAAATACGGTAGCGAAGTTTTAGGTTTTATGGTTTTAACTTAAAGGGGTCATATGATCAATTGTCCTTTCTCTTTGGAGTGTTACAAGCTGATTGTGCATAGATAAGATCCCTGAAGTTGCAAAGACTAAAGTCTCAAAACCAAAGAGATATTCTTTATCAAAGTTAAGACTCTGCCACGCCCCCCTAAAACGGCTCGTTCTAACACGCCCCCACATATCTACCTCACTATGTGGAAATATTAGCACAATGCGGCCCAAATGTGCACGCAAAGAAAGAAAGCATGGTTTCAGTAACCGCAGTTAGTGTAGAAGCAGCATGTCAGGGAGACGCTGTGTGTTTCCAGGCGAAAGCAAAAGCACTTTATTTGGCCTTCCAGAAGTAGATGCATTTAGGAATCTTTAAGATCACTTACAACAGAACAGCAACACATTTTATGGACGACCGTTTCGTGAACCTAGGAGAGGAGGTAATTCTGACTTTGCTATGACAATCTGGCGCTTCTGAATCAGCTACTGTTTTGCTATTAGTTTAAGTATTTGCTATTGACTGTTCAAATGCGGAGTTTTGCGCAAAAACGGTATACTACCGTAAAAATAACATGTAATGTCCAATACAGTTTTTCACTGTATAAAGTAGGGGAATTTACCATTAACCATTTAACAGGTTTTTACTGTAGCATTTTTACAGTCTTTTACCGTTAAATTCACGGTCATTTTTTATCCATTTCTCACAGGCTCATTCAGGCTTAAAGTGAAACAAGAGATTGGTTGATTCAAGTGTTCATCTGCACTTCTCACAGTCAGAATGATCTTGTTGACACATTTCAACATTTATTTTGAGCATGAAGGACTTTAAGAACTATATCAGATACATTTGAGATATTCAGGCTGTGCAGAATCCCCACTTTGTTCCATATCTGGCCCTGTTATTAAGATCATAAACAATACGATCACAGATAATTCAAGATTAGATTTGGCATACTGGCTCACATAAAAGGATGTTTCGTGGCTGATAAACACCTTGTCAATTGTGTAACACAAAAGATATAGAGAACACTTTTATCATGGATAGCATGTGTGAAATAAGCAGGGGAAATCCAGACTCTATAAAAAAAAGAAGAAAAAAAAAAAAAAACACTGCATTATTACTGTTTTTTTGTTTAGTTTTTTTACACAATATTCCAAGCTACTTCCAAGAATACCATGTCGGTACCATGGTACATTCTTTACTCTCTTTTGCAACCACATTTCAGGCCAGATATTTAATAAAAAGCCTCATTGTTTTATCTCACAGATGACTGATACTCTTTACTGTCTTTCAGGCTTCGGTTCTCAGTTGCTTATGTAACAAATAAGTACAATTTAAGTCAGAAATGCATTTAAGTCATCAGTGGACAGAAGGCACACGTCTGGTTTTCTGCCAGAAATATATTTGACACATATATCAGCTCAGGTGCAGACACATTTAGATTAAATTTCTCCAGTCAAGTTGAGAATTAATGCGCAGACATACAGGATAAAAGAACATTTAGATTTGACTATATATTTGACTTCAGATGGATAGTTAGGATTTAATTATGATTCATTTGGCAATTTAAAATGATTTGAAATTTTTTTTAAAAAGATGCTAGATTTTATTTTAATAGCTTTATTGCGATTTGTATAGCAGGAGACTCTCAACTATATTCATAAACATAAAGATTCATTTTTGGCATCAGTGTTTCTATGGAGAACTTTTAACATCGATGTACAACAATCTTTCCATTCCACAAAAAGGTTCTTTGGATGTTTAAAAAATGGTTCTTACAAGAATTGTTTGCTGACAGGTTCTTTGGGGATCCAGAAATGGTTCTTTCATGGCATCGCTGCAAAAACTGGAACCTTTATTTTTATGAGGAGCGTTAACTTTTAGCAGATGTTGCTCTTAAAATTCCTTAGGAGAGATAAAAAAGACACAAATGAGCCTATAGTTGTCATAGAGTAAGAGTACAGGGCTGTAAAATTAATGTGGAGCAGCTCAGATTATATGATATTGGGGAAACAAGACCTTTTCTCAGAAGAAACATCTAAGCACAAGTCTCCATTGGCTCTCCACTATAGGCTAAAAGTACTTTTAGACATCACTAATTTCTGTATAGTATTTATTTGTCATCAGTGAACTTCAAATGGTTAGTTGGGATGTAATTTTGACTCATTTGGCAATTTGAAATTATTTGAAATGCAAATAAAAACTTAAAAAAATAAAAAATCATAATTTATTTTCAAAATAAATTATGCTTTATTTTGTTTTAATTCCTTTATTGCAGTGGTTGCCCTTTCATAGCAGGATACACTCTTATATATTTATACACACTTTCAAAAATAAAGGTTCTTTTTAGGCTGGTTCCATTAACCTCTTAAGACCCAAGAAAAGATTTTTAGGAAAAAAATTGTTTTTTTCATGTCTTTACGTTGTTTAGAGCATTAAAAAAAATGTAAAAATGATATTTCATTCATAAGTTATGCTATGTCCTCAGTAGAGGACATCGGGACTCAATTTAAAAAAAAATAAAAAGACATGAATGAACATGCATAGGCAAAAACAAATTTTTTAAATCACCAATACATTTTTAGTTTTCAGGATTTTTTTTTTTTACTAAACGTTGTATAAAGATGATTCTCAACTATGTTATAACAGAATGATT
>NW_015641089.1:540618-542951 GCF_001515625.1 Sinocyclocheilus rhinocerous
ATAATAGAAAGTCATATTTTGATTTGAAACCCCATACATTTTCCTGAGATGTTGATTTATGACAGACAGTTTAAAAATTAGACAGATTTAAATGATAATTACAAAATATTATCATATTTCCATAAGAGTGTCACTAAATTAATATCAGACATATTTGAAGACCAAGGAGAGGGGGTGGTCATAGTGAAACATCCAAACATTTAGTATCTCTGGAAAGCTCTGAATGTGCTCTGTACAGGACATCCAGACTTAAAACTGTGGCATGTATAGTCTCAGAGAAATTCACTAAAATATAATGTCCTCATATGAGGTCACAGGGTCTCAGGAGGCTAAGAACTATCAGCATCAATGGAAACTTTCCATTCAACAAAAGGTTATTTAGTGGAGACATTTGTGGAAAGAGAAAGAAAGAAAGAAAGAAAGAAAGAAAGAAAGAATATTCTTTAAACTAAAAAAACAAAATTATTTTAAGAACTGTTCAGTGAAAGGTTCTTTGGGAACCAAACATGGTTCTTCCATGGCATCACCGGAACCTTTATTTTCGTGAGGAACATCAACTATGTCAAAAAAGAAAAAGTACAGCTTCTCCTAAAATGTACGTATTAGTATCTTATAGCAGTATGTACCATCAGGGTATTACTATGAATCTTTTAAGAATAAATAGAGCTGCTGAACTGAATTCATTTCACAATTGTTGAACACTGACTTTACTAAATTGATCTAAATAATGACACTATTTTCTTCTGTGAAGCAGCTTTACAGCTTACATTGAAGATGTTCCATAATTGATGAATTATGCAACATTTGTGTTCCTGTTCATTACTGTGAAGCTGCTTTGAAACATCCTGTATTGTATAAAGTGCTAAATGTGACTTGACTTTAAATAAGGTACAAACTTGTCACTCTTCTGCTTCAGTGACAAGATGTTTGTTCCCCTAAAGGTACAATTTTTGATTTTTTTCTGAGAGTGTAGAAACAATTCAGAGAGTAGAGATCTCATTTGCGATGTTTCTCTCTTATAAGCGATGTGAAAATCTTTGTTACATCTCTCTGTCTCCAGGAGATGCTGTATAAATTCAGTGTTTATGACAGATTGAAGATCATGGCTGATTTTGAAGAGTGCTGATGGAAGCCCTTTGAATTCTCCAGCCGCCCGGGGCGAATCTGATCCGCTCATGATTTATGACATCTATATATTTTCTCCAAAAACTCACAGAAAATGACCTTAGCCGCTGTAAAGATATAACATGGGAAATATTCTTAAGGTATGCAAAGGACAATGTGCATATTTGTTTTTTCAAGCACAGAAGAAACATCATAACAAGCACAGTTGGCGGCGGACCATCATTTTCTGGAGGTCTTTTTTGTAAAAATATATTTTTGCTATTGTTAGACATCAGTGCCATTAATCCATCAAGATGGTGCTCTGATGATCTCTTACGGGAAAAGAAAGATGCCAGCACTGTTTTTTTTCTCTTGTTCACCGTTGTTATGCCAGATAAACGTCAGTGTTTAAACAATTGAGAATTTTCTTAATTATAAATACAGCTGGTTTTCTTTTAAAAACAGACCGAAAATAAAGTGATGAGCAATTCACAAGCAATAAATACAGTAGCTGATCAAATTAGTATTTTTATTTATTTATTTTGGTGGGGGATGTAGTAAAATCTAAAAATAGATTTAGAATAGAATACAAAAAAGTTTATATTTAATATTTTCTCTTAGTTATAGCAATAGATTAATTTATGTACTAAATGAGCTAAAATAAAACAAAGATTTACTTATGTACACCTATTAAGGCTGCATTTGTTTGATAAAAAATACAGTAAAACAGTAATAGCCTATTGTGAAATATTATTACAATTTAAAATAACCATTTTCTATATGAATATATTGTAAAATGTAATTTATTCCTCTGATCAAAGCTGAATTTTCAGCATCATTACTCCAGTCTTCAGTGTCACATGATCTTCAGAAATTATTCTAATATGCTGATTTGCTGCTCAAGAAACATTTCTGATTATTATCAATGTTGAAAACAGTTGAACTGCTTCATATTTTTGTGGAAACCATGATACATTTAATTTTTCAGGATTCTTTGATGAACGTAAAGTTCAAAAGAACAGAATTTATTTGAAATATCAATCTTTTTTAAAGTCATAAAAGTCAATTTAATGTTTTTGATCAATTTAATGTGTAAAAGTATTCATTTCTTTTTTTTAAATGAATGAATAAATGTTTGTATATATATGTACATATGTATATGTATATATATATATATATATATATATATATATATATATGTATATATATATATATATGTATATATATGT
>NW_015641089.1:542986-553146 GCF_001515625.1 Sinocyclocheilus rhinocerous
AATAACACTTAAAAACGAAAGAAAAAGAAATCATTGCATCCCGTGAGAAAGAAACAAAAGAAAACTCTGTCAAAGGCAAACTGATTGAGCTCTTGCTATGGCTCAGTGGGCGCTCTGAAGAAAATGAGACATCATAAACAGTGACCCACGCTATCACATGGCCACTTACAGATCCCACATTCCCACATCAAGCTCTGGCGTCTCAAGACGACTCTTAAATGGAAATAAGGGGCCAAAGGGACAACACATTTAGAACACATGGTTTAATGTCGTGGTGACAGAAGAGTTTGAAATATGATGCAAAACGCTGTCAGAACATGATACAACCTGAGATAGAGAACAGCTTGGGAAATAAATGCCTGAAAAAAGTCCCTGATGTTTTTAGTTTTGTTATAGTTTTAGTTATTTTTGGTACTATGCGGGCCAAATGCCTTCATATACGAATCTGTACAAACTAAGAGTAACAACATACTTAATGCATTTATTGTTCATATGGTTTGCAATGTATACACTTTTTTTTTCTTTACATAATACCTGGCAATAACTGAATGATCATCAAAAAACATGCGTGAATTAGAAACATTGATGTTCCAGTATTTAAACTGTGAAAACATGCTTTAATATGTGACTTAGGAACAGATTTGGCTAAATGTAGCATTTCATCACTGTCTCACCAACGGATGCTCTGCAGTGAATGGGTGCCGTCAGAATGAGAGTCTAAACAGCTGATAAAAACATCACAATAATCCACACCACTCCAGTTCATCAGTTAGCATGCTGTAAAGCCAAAAGGCGCGTGTTTGTAAGAAACAAATCCATCAAGACATTTTTAACTTAAAAAAATCACTTTAAAAACCTTTAAAATAACAATTCCAGCATTTACAGTAGCAATGGTTTTCAAACTATGGCTTGCGACTTTCCAGTGCACAGATTCACAGCACTGTTTCCACATGGCTACTCCTCGCGGGCTGCACTAAAAACTTTTAAAGGGGTCATATGATGCTGCTAAAAATAACATTATTTTGTGTATTTGGTGTAATGAAATGTGTTTATGCGGTTTACGGTTAAAAAAACACATTATTTTCCACATACTGTACATTATTGTTTCTCCTCTATGCCCCACCTTTCTGAAACGCATCGATTTTTACAAAGCTCATCGGTCTAAAAAAGGAGGTGTGCTCTGATTGGCCAGCTATCCAGTGCGTTATGATTGGCCGAATACCTCAAGCGTGAGACGGAAATGTTAGTTTCCCCATTCAAAGAGATAGGAGTTGCTCTTGCATGCCCGAGAGGCGTTTCAAAGATGGCCGCCAAGTGACATGACTTCTTAAAAGGACTTTGGGTAAAAGGACATTTACTGACATAATATTATACACGTAACGTAAAAAATACTGTATTATACTAGAAAGAAAAAAAAAACAGTTCACACAGAAATGCAACTCCTCGCCGTGTTTGAATCAGTTCGGCCCGATTACGTGACCTATGTAGTTCGATTCACGATGACTCATATGATTTGATTCTCTTGATGAATCGTTCAAAAGACTCACAAACTCAGGAGTCAAATCACTCTAATGAATCTTTCTGACGAACCGTTTAGCAAATGAACTCGAATCCGGCAGAGCGGCGAATGAATCAACATATGACTCATATAGACAAAAAAGACTTAAGTGCAGGTTCAGTGTCAATGTATCAATACTTCAATATATCAATTAGGATTATCTTCTCTTATTTGCACTGTTACAAAAAAGCAATCATATATTCTCACAGTCATGTCTTTGTCCTCCTCTTTATCATCAGTTTTATGGCTTATCATAAGAATTCTACAATAAAAAGTTAACTGAAAGGGAATAAATGTTATTCCCAGTTATTATTAAGTGTTTTTTTATTTCACTAAAAGTACTTAATATAGCATAATAATATAACATGTAGCCTAATATTTCTGGTAATTTTTTAACCGTAAAATTAATCCAGATTCATTTCGATAGTATTCTGTAGTATTTACATATTTTGAATTTCAGTCCATGAAACTCTTTTACAGGTTCCCTGTTCAAACTGAAGTCAAAGCTTAGAAAAACAGAAGAAACTTACATAACAGCAACCTGACAATCAGAAAGTAAAATGTCGCTCATTAAGATGCCACGCTAAAAGGTTAAGGAAACTTAAAGTAGGAAACATGATATGCTATAACATCTGTGCTTTTAAGCTGAAGCGTGTTTGTTTCTTTGGTGGTTGAAATCTGATGCACTTTCTCCAGTCACTCGTTTTTTTGTGCAGTTGCAAAATGCTAGAAGTCTCATTCAACACAAGTCAAGTTTAAACAGCTCCGTGTTTGGCTTACATTTCTTAAAACGCTGCAAGGCCCAAATTTGTGCCATAATTGTGTTTCCTGGCAAGAACTGAATGATCATCATCAAATATGCATGAATAAGGCAGCTTGTTGCACTATGCAAGCCAAACAAACATGCTTTAATATGTTGCTTAATTTAAAAAATATAGTAGTTATAGTAGTTTTTGGCCTGTGCTTATACTTCATAACCCTGTTTGTCATGTGATAAAACTCAAAACAGCTACTGAATATTTTTGCATTCACTTCCTAATGATTAATACTGTGTGCGGTTTATACATATTTGCATGTATTGTTACTGTTACAGATTTGATTGGTGTAATGAAACATTTTCATAAATAATGACTTAAATCTCACACAAAGCTATCATATAGCTTCTGAAGGCTCAGAAGATCATACATGATTTACAATTTTCCATTTTAACTGTACTTTTTATTATTTTTTGGAAACAAAATAGTCTGTAAAAATGATTTTTCAAAGTTGTAAATTAAACAAAGATTATTGGAATATGTTTTACACTTTTAAAACTTCATGTTTATTTCATTGTTTGTGAAATTTATTAGCAATTTTTGAGTGGAAATTCTTTTTACACCTTTTTTCTGTGCATGAGAACTTGCATCTTTTTCATTTTTAATCAAAACAATGAAAACTAAATGCGTGCAGTACATGGTTTTATTTACATGTTACATTTATTTACATTTATGGATTTAGCTGATGCTATTATCCAAAGCAACTTTTAAATTTGTTGGCCGTAAATTGCTATTTTTATTATTCGGCAACAGAAGCAGTAGCATAAAGCTGAAAGAAATTGCAATGAATGCTTTAAATAGCAGTAACACATGAGTTTCATTCCTATTAAAAACAACTGTTTTAACTATTATTCAACAGTTAACGGAATAATGCAATGCAGCTTTTTGCCTTTCTTGACGGACTGGAGTGGTGTGGGTTACTTGTGGATTATTGTGATGTTTTTAGCAGCTGTTTGGACTCTCATTCTGACGGCACCCATTCACTGCAGAGCATCCATTGGTGAGCAAGTGATGTGATGCTACATTTCTCTATTCATTTAAACTAATATGTTGGTTAGCCGCATCAGAATCAAAGGGAATAAATACAAAATCCTGATAGACAAATCGGTTACTGTGGTTTTCATTTAACCAACCATGAAAGTTGATCTCATAATGTCCCATCATTTCCTTGTGAGGGATGTGGCTTCACCTGGCTCAGGTATCAGGGTTGGGCCCATTATAAGTCAATGCAGCTGGGAAACGTGCACAGAATCCTGGTACTGGGAAGAAACTACGCTTTTCTATACAAACAAGGTGAGCAGTCTAGTACGAAAACAACATCATTTTTACAGCATCTAATGTTTAACAGCAATGCTTCAAAGATCTAAACTCTTTTATGATACAAAACTATACGATTTTTGTTTTCTCTTTGAAATGCTGACCTTCACCTGTTGGGTTTCCAAGTAAATTTGACATAGTGATTATTGCGGTTTTACTGCATGTGTTGGAGTGACCGGAAAAAAACTGTAACACAGGTCAATATTCATTAATGATTTACTAAAGATAAATTAAGATTAATGTGTTCATCCACAAAGCTTGCATTCTGTTTTGTCTTCGTTTTCTTCTCATAAAATGTGTAGGTTTGTCTTTGTTGCTTGTTTTGTTCAGAGATGATGAAATTATATTTTTACAGCATCTGTCATAATTTTAACTGGTTTTTTTGACAACACAAAGAGCTTTCTTATGATGTCCAAGGGTCAAGGCCGGAGAAACGAGGATAAGTATGTTGGAAAACGTATCTTCGGTGCTGATAAGGTTTATGGAGGCTCTCGTAAGAGCATCTATTGTGTGGGCATGTGTTTGTGAGTGTATCTGGTGAAGCAGTTCATGATTTTCTGACTCATTTTTGACAGTAGAGACACTGGGATTCATGATTTACTCATTTTTGACAGTAGAGACACTGGGAAATCATGCGGTTCAGCATCCTCTTCTTCATCGTCCTCCTGGGATTCCTCTACCTCACACTGGCACAAGGTAAAACTCACATGTGATGATTGTATTACAAATAATCAGATTCTTTTACACGGAAAACACTTCTTCAAAGTTCAGAACAACAACAATTGAATACATTTTTACATTTCAAAATCAAATTGTCAGGGTGTATTTTGCCTGTTCAAACGAATTCTAAAGGAAAAACAAATTGATGTATTTACTGGTGCAGCAGTGTTAAATCGCATCATTCTAAATGTTAATTAAAATCACACATGCAATGTAAAGTTTGGTAATCATTAGTTTTTGTCATATCCATACATATTTGTTGCATGATTTGTATTATATTTAAATGATATTTAATTATGCTATTTATATATTATTATTTTTAAAGTATATTTTTACAGCATCTGTCATACACTGTAAAAAATGACCGTGAATTTAACGGTAAAAGACTGTAAAAATGCTACAGTAAAAACCTGTTAAATACAGTGTAATTTTAAGTGATTTTTGAGTGCTTTTATTCCTATTGCATATATACATATAGTAAACAGTAATGGAATGATAATATTACTCCCATTTATCCTCTTCTGTTTTGTACAATAAAGCAAATAATTAATTGAAAAAATATAAAAGAAATAATAGAAATGGTAAAAGTACTGATAACAGTGTGTCCGCCTCACCATGTTCCTGTAATAGTAATTTAAAAATAAGTCACTTAGAGGTTACTAAACATTTTGTATGTGTGTACTTTGAACAGTTATTGAATTCAGTTTCACTTCTATGGCTCTGTTAACAGTTCTCATATGATAAGCACCCATGTTGTTTTTCCATCCCTTCCTTGTTTGCCACTATTTATGGTTTTATTAGACACATTCACTAAATCATCAATCTGCAAAAATAGTTATGCTATGATTCATTGATGCAAATGCGTTTTTTATGCCATTGATGTGTATGTCTGTCTGTCTGTAGGCTCGTATGAGGACTGCTGTCTGCAGTATGTCAAAAATATTAAACCGTCTACGAGGAACAGAGTGATCAGCTACAGAAAACTAGAGCTGGACGGAGGCTGCAACATCCCAGCTGTTGTGTAAGCAACATTTATATATTACTTGGTAAATATAAGCAAAGAAGGCTGTGAAATACAGCTAAATAAAAGTACAGATTTATTTTCATAGCCTTCTTTGCTTTACCAAGGGTGCTAGTAATTCTGACCACGGCTGTATATGTAAGACCTTTTAGATTATGTTTTAGGTATATAATATAAGAATCTGGTTGGGTTTTAATAAAATATTTAGACTTCTTTGGAATCATGACTGACACTCAGAGAGACATGTGACACAAAGTGAAGGGATGCCATAAAATGCATTGCACTGCAGTGAACCACAGAAGAGATATCTGTCTTTTATATGTGATTGTCTATTTTAAACCTCATAGTTAATGATGTTTAATGCAATCATCTCTCCGCAGCTTCACAATGAAACGTGGCCGTATGATTTGCACCGACCCCAGAGAAAAATGGGTCCATGAACTCATGCAGAGGGTGGACAGACTAACAAGGGTCTCATTTATGAAGAGGAAGGTGTGAATATTTTGATATTTATATAAAATGCACAATTCTTTTTTAAGCATTTGTAATCACCTATTGACTATACTCTGTAGTCAGGGTTATAATTTATAATAATTTATGCATTTAGCAGACGCTTTTATCCAAAGCGACTTCCAGTGTATTCAGGTTTTTTACCAGTATGTGTGTTCCCTGGGAATCAAACCCACAACCTTTTGCGCTGCTAACGCAATGCTCTACCACTGAGCCACAGGAACATAGGGTTATTATCATTAATTAAACTCAAAATAAAATAAACATAAAATAAAATACAATTTATTTTAAAAAATTAAACTTTATTTATTTCAGCTAGTTGTCAGGGCAACATTTCATATTTTTATTTATACAACAGTTCTTTCTGGTCCTCAAATCAGATTGGCTGAGAGCCTTTTCCAGCCATGCGATATTCTAGTGACAACAGCACTTCAATCGTTTCATTCATTGTTTCACTCCGCTTGCACTATTTCTCACAGCGAGTGTCGTTTTGGTCTCATTAATCTATTATTTCTTCCAGAGCACATAGTTTTGGCTGAGGGCAAAATCTCATCATGTTATATTTCATGTAACTTTAATGCTGTATATCAGAGCTCCTTTTTTTATGAGTGAGTCAGCAGTAAAGACTTTTATATTGAAAGAGAGTGAAACAGGGTTGTAAACAAGGCTTCGTGTCTACAGCCGAATCACAGCCGTGCTGATATACAGCCATGTCGCACTGCTACTTGTGTAATATTGCTCATATATAATACAACATTATTTATAATAATTTATGCATTTAGCAGACGCTTTTATCCAAAGCGACTTCCAGTGTATTCAGGTTTTTTACCAGTATGTGTGTTCCCTGGGAATCAAACCCACAACCTTTTGCGTTGCTAGCGCAATGCTCTACCACTGAGCCACAGGAACATAGGGTTATTATCATTAATTAAACCCATAAAAAAATCTTTACTCAAAATAAACATAAAATAAAATACAATTTATTTTAAAAAATTAAACTAACTTTATTTCAGCTAGTTGTCAGGGCAACATTTCATATTTTTATTTATACAACAGTTCTTTCTGGTCCTCAAATCAGATTGGCTGAGAGCCTTTTCCAGCCATGCGATATTCTAGTGACAACAGCACTTCAATCGTTTCACCGTTTGTTTCACTCCGCTTGCACTATTTCTCACAGCGAGTGTCGTTTTGGTCTCATTAATCTATTATTTCTTCCAGAGCACATAGTTTTGGCTGAGGGCAAAATCTCATCATGTTATATTTCATGTAACTTTAATGCTGTATATCAGAGCTCCTTTTTTTATGAGTGAGTCAGCAGTAAAGACTTTTATATTGAAAGAGAGTGAAACAGGGTTGTAAACAAGGCTTCGTGTCTACAGTCGAATCACAGCCGTGCTGATATACAGCCATGTCGCACTGCTACTTGTGTGATATTGCTCATTTAGTTTAACTTGAAGAACTAAAATAACTACTAAATAAACTAAAAGTAATACATACTAATTGATGAATACTTTTATTAAAAAAGTAAAAAATAAAATACAATAAAAAACAACAAAATGGCTAAAACCTTAACTAAAATAATTACAGATATATAAAAATGAAATCTAATTCAAAATATTAGTATATCAGATACTGCCTGCAGTGTGACAAGATAATTTTATTTTAATGTCTTTAAATGTACTAATATTCCTTAAAGGGATAGTTCACCCAAAAATGAACATTTGATGTTTATCTGCTTACCCCCGGGGCATCCAAGATGTAGGTGACTTTGTTTCTTCAGTAGAACACAAATTATGATTTTTAAGTCCAGCCGTTGCAGTCTATCAGTCGTATAATGCATGGCAATGGTAACAAAATCTATGAGAGTAAAAAAAACATGCACAGACAAATCCAAATTAAACCCTGCGGCTCGTGACGACACATTGATGTCCTAAGACACGAAACGATCGGTTTGTGCCAGAAACCGAACAGTATTTATATAATTTTTACCTCTAATACAACACTATGTCCAACTGCCTTCAGCGCGCGCACGGCATCTGGTGCGTGAGGTGTGTACGCGCTCTGGCGTAGTTTACGTTAAAGGGTGTGTTGATATCCAGCCGAAGAGCAATCAACCATAACTTCAGGCGAGCAGGCTCAGAAGTTGGGAATACGTGGAAAGTCACCACTCCCGAATGAGTTCGCGCGAGAAATGTAATCTTTTAGTTTTAAGTCGGTTTGAACAATCCGGATAAGCGCAAGTAAGTACCATTTTGATTAGCCGTCGTACCTACAATGACTGTGCACTGTGTAAACAATGAGTGACGTATACGCGCGAGAGATCACTTCCGGCGCTTGCGTAAACTACGCCAGAGCGCGTACACACCTCACGCACCGGATGCCGTGCACACGCCCAAAGACAGTTGGACATAGTGGTGTATTAGAGGTAAAAAATGATATAAATACTGTTCGGTTTCTCGCACAAACCGATCGTTTCTTGTCTTAGGACATCAATGTGTCGTCACGAGCCGTAGGGTTTAATTTGGATTTGTCTGTGCATGTTTTTTTTTACTCTCATAGATTTTGTTAGCATTGCCATGCATTATACGACTGATAGACTGCAACGGCTGGACTTAAAAATCATAATTTGTGTTCTACTGAAGAAACAAAGTCACCTACATCTTGGATGCCCTGGGGGTAAGCAGATAAACATCAAATGTTCATTTTTGGGTGAACTATTCCTTTAATATCTATTAATAATAAGCTAAACCATAAAAATGGCATGTGTGATATTTATAAAAGAATACTTTTGTCAAAAGACATTATTTGAAATGTAAATCTGTTATTAAATCACTTAATTTTTGTTTTGATGTACAGAATTTAAGGGGTTAAACAAACCAGCGGCAGCCGAGAGAGGACCAGAGGGAAAGCAGCCCGAGTGTCTCGGCCAATCACATCCTTTCTTTGAGATCTGGCTCTCCAAGCGTTTCAGCATGGATTGTGATAGTCTCAGTACTTCCGGTGTTCCGTCCTGTGCTCTATCTGGTATCAGGTGGCATTTCCTGTTTCCAGACTTTTGTCGCTTCACTGACGGACTGCTGGTTAAATGCTCAGAATGGGAGATGGCCATTATTTTCCTTTTCCACATGCTGCTGTTGCCCTCTGTTATAAAACCTTGTGAGCTGCCTGCTTAGAAAGCCCAGAAGCATACTTTGGTTTAGCGCAGGCGCACAGTCAGCAGTTTGTTGTTGTTCTTATTCAGTCTCCTCCGTTTCTTTTCCAACTGTGAAACAACGGCCTGGTTCAGTGTACTAATTACTGCAAAGTGCTGATGACGAAAATACCCTAAAAATACCATAGTGTTCGCATAAAAACAGAATTGTAGCTAGGCTCAAAAGTGGCTCTGCATTGTAATCAACTCAATCAGCGCTCATGTAAACCGCATTTAAATTACATTAGGCTACATTTAAATTACTTTTACTGGTACTTCTCTGTATTTAATAAAATGTATATTTAAATTCCTTCCGCTTTGTCCGCCATATAGCAAAGCGTGAAATGCTGCTTGAACATACTGACTACATAGGCAGCTCACTAGGTGTGTATAGCATCACCTTGAGGGTCGTATTAAGCTACTGTATTATGAACTTTCACATTGCACACTTTGATTTACTGCTTTTGCCCCACAGTATCTATAATAAATAGTCAGTGTGATCGAAATATTATTAGCTGTAATTGTGGGTGGGAAGGTTTTGCAAGCAAAGCAGATAATCCTTCTATTTCCTGATGAGTTTATTATACTGCTGACACACCGACAAATGACTTTTGAGTTTGTATGATATTATAATGCATTGTAAATTATGATTTGTTATTTTGGTTAATGCAATAAGCTTAATGAGTGATTATTTTGTAGTTATTGATAGAATGAATATTCATAGATCTCATTCATATTCATGAATCTCAATTTCTACATATTTCATTTTATATGTTTGGTAGAGGTTTTTTTTTTTTAAATTTTATTTAAGTGGAACTACTGTTTTTCACTTTAATGTTCACACTTAATCCAGTGAGAATGCATCTTTATATAGGATATGATACGATGTGTTTTATTGTTTTGCTGTTTTGAAACTGGGTCATAAGCTCTTTGGGTTCGAGACCTGGTAAAATATTCTTTACACTGCAGATATTTTCTCATATATATATATATATATATATATATATATATATACAGTGGGTACGGAAA
>NW_015641089.1:553298-564966 GCF_001515625.1 Sinocyclocheilus rhinocerous
ATATATATATATATATATATATATAAAAATAAAATGTTTTGAAAATAACTGGATTTATCCTTTTTTTACGTGATGCATGCATGATGTGAGATATAACATTTTATTGTTTTATTTATTAAGTATGTTTCTCCTATAATCCCTATTAGACGATAAGACACAGATAAATCGATATTTGGCATACTGAAAGTATAGACCTATAAAATTAATGTAGATCAGTTGATTTTAGAAGAATTTGATGAGAAATATTTAAATTCATGACTTCAGTGTCTTGCAATTACGTTTTGAGACACATGACTGTAGTAGACAAATCTGACAGTCCTAATCCATTTCAGACTTTATTTAGTATAAAATAGTTTTTATTGCGTTGTAACCTACTTTCACTTTCCCATGAAACAAAGACTTGTTGCGCAATAAAACAGGGTCAACAAAAAGCCAGAGAATTATAGCCTATGGCTCTTGTGAAACAGAGCAAGGCTGTTAAATTTACTTTCGAAAGGTCAGCTTTTACATGAAAGTACTGTGGCGGTGCATGGTACAATCAGATATGTACCACAACACTGATTGTTATAAATAATCTTTCCTAAGTTGCTTTGGAAGAAATGGTCTTTTAGATGTAAAAGTACAATGTACCACAGTATTGTACCCAAAGGTTATACCATGGTAAATCTCCAAAAACATAGTACCGTGCTATTGTTTTCTTAGTGAAGGACGTGCCAAACTCTACAATGCAAGCATCACTATCTTGTCACGGCTAATGGCGAACGCTTTAGACATGCTGTCTGAATATCCGCCTCTCCTGCAGGTTCCAGCATGCTGCTGTCATCCTGGAGTTCTCATTTCACGTGTAACGTGTGAAGTCCCATTTTTGCACCTTTATGGCATTTTTCCTTCTCTTCATCGCTGGTGGTGAAGGAGGCCGAGGCATATCTGCTCAGATAGCATCTCAGCCAGATGTGCCTTTAGAAATTGGCTTCCTTCGTGATAAATTGTTTCCAGTTGCTACAGTTCATTCTGGCCTCGAGGCAAAAAATATCCTGCATCAAGGTTGGGTTTCTATACTTCAAATGTCGAAAATGAGATGTGGAGGCCATAAAAACATAATTTACACTGGTAATGATGTGACTGAGGAAAATAGTTCTTTTATCTTTATTTTAATCTTTTCCTGTGTGAGGAGCGTAAAGCCTGAGGACTGAAGCATTACACACGAGTAAATCTTTAGCCTACCTTTTAGTTGTTTTTTAGTACTTTTTGTCGTTCAGTTCACGAACAAATGACTTTCCGGTTCTTTTTAGTGAGTCAAAATCATTCAGCGCAACCAGCGTAGTCCCATTCATAACAAATTACTTTAATGAGTCGGATCTTTTAGTGAGTCAACAACATAAGTAGGCCTACTGTATTTCGCAACTAGTAGTTCGATTCAGGCATAAATGAATCTTATGAGCCGGTTCTTTTTAGTGAGTCAAAAACATACATTGTGTAGTCCGATTCATAACAACTTACTTTAATGAGTCGGATCTTTTAGTGAGTCAACAACATAAGTAGGCCTACTGTATTTCGCAACTAGTAGTTCGATTGAGGAACAAACGACTCTTATGAGCCAGTTTTTTTAGTGAGTCAAAAAACACACAGTGGAATCAGCATAGTGCAGTTCATACAAAATGACTGATAAATTGGTTTATTTGAGTTAATTAACATGGGTAGGCCTACTTCACGACTTGTTCAATTAATGAACAATTGACTCTTATACCAGTTCTTTGTAGTAGCCAAAAACATTCAGTGCAACCAGTCACATTCATAATAAATGACTCTGAGTCGGTTCTTTTTAGTGAATCTTTTAGTGAATCGACCACATAAGTAGGCTACTACGCGAAACGATTCTAATGAGCAGGGTTTTTTTTTTTTTTTTTTTTTTTTAAAAATTTAATGGTCTTTCCCTAACCTTATTAAATGCATGTGTCAGCTTTCAAAACATTCAGTGCCACCAGCGTAATCGGTTTCAATGACTCTCATGAGCCCGTTCTTTTTAGTGCATTAACAACATAATATGCAACAAACGACTATTATGAGCTGGTTCTTTTTAGAAAGTCAAAAAACATTCAATGCAACCAGCGTAGTCGGTTTCAAAAATTATTTTTTATGAGCAAGCAAGAACTTTTCATCTCTAAACAATATTGTCTTCAGAACACCAAAAGTGCTGTCCTTTTTAGGTGTAAACTAGCCACTTTTCCAAAGGCTGCGAGCAAAAAAATATGGATTATTACAAAGAAATCTACAATAATAATGTAATATGATAAAATGTCACGATTACATATAGGAGAGAGTATTTATTATTCTACTATAGTTCTTTTAAGTAGGCCTATCCTGCCCAACCCTGCAGGTGATCGGGCCCTCAGGTGAATATTATCTCCTAATGCATAAAAACCAATTCAGGTGCGCAATAAGCTCATCCTTTCAGAGCTAGTAATGCAAAATATTAGGAAAGCAAACAGCATCCATATATGTGGGTCAGGTTATATATTGAGGCCACAGCTGTAAAAACAACATGCAGTGCTCATTTTGCCTATAAGGAACCACAGTTCTTTCAGTTTAATGCATTTCCATACTTTTCCATTGTTTCTTTAATCCAAGACAACTGTTATCGTTGCTATTGGTGGTTTCAGGAACGCTTGCATAACTTAGAGGGATTAGATTTTAGTTTTATTTAAGGCGATTCAGTCCTGAACATGTTAGAGCTCAGCTTTAACATGCAGGAATACACAAGCACACTTTACCTCATGTCAACTATGAGGAGCATGATTAGTCTCAGAAGTTGGTGAAACATTTTGGTGGAAAGGGTCCAATAACGGTACTTTCTAAACTCCTTATTGAGGCTTTAACGTGCTAGTTAGGGTGCTGTACAGTGTTTGCACAAGTGCAATAGATTACTCAGATTTTTGACGTGGCATGTAAGTTATTTGCAGGTCTTACAAGAAACTTTAATTTACATTTGGAAAATGCTTTGACATTGCACACATGCATAAACTGCATTTTTGTAGCTCAACCAGGTGCAAGGTCATGGGTTCGATTCCTAAGGAATGCATGAACTGATAAAATGCATAGCCTATCTTAAATGCATGTAAGGCAAGCTGCTGTGGATAAGAGTGCCAAATGTATAAATGTCATTGCATTTAAGGTATAAATTTAATCAGTTCATGCAATTCCAATGGGAATCGAACCTATATGACCTTACCATTGATAGTTCATGATACCATGATGCATGAACTTAGGGCTTGGCGACTTACTGTAGAGTCATTCATATATTTTGAAATATATTGTTTCAGTTGATGTATTTAGTGATATGATTGTGCTTTGTTATCGGGAAGTATGACTGGACGATGAAATGGAAATTGCATCATAAGCAAACAGAAAGAATAAAATTATAACAAAAAAAAAAAAGAAAAGAAAGTAAGATGCACCCTCTGACTTTTGATTAATTAAAAAATTGACTTTTTAACACAATAAATGTAACATTTTAACACAGTAAAAACATTTGCTGTTAGAAAGCAAAGTATCTGGGAAACTCCAAGATATGGTCACAATCTCAATGCCAAAAATGTGCTGCTAAAACATGATAAAAGCAGTTGCTTTGGGGAACGTTTTGTTAAGCTTAAGACAAGACGTATAATCATCTGATAAGAAAATCCTTTAATTTTATGCTGGTTTGCATGTCATAATTAACCCATTTTGTAGCAGAAATATAATAATTGACTCCATGATCAATAATTTAAAAAAATTTGAACACAACTGATACCCACACCAGGGTTCATGAAGCAGGTTGCAGCATGTGCAATATAGTATGCAATGACCTTATTTTGTTCTGTTTTCTGTGTGAATATATTGTAAAATAATTAATTGCATGCTGTGATCAAAGCTGAATTTTCAGCATCATTACTTCAGTCTTCAGTGTCACATGATCTTCAGAAATCATGCTGATTTGCTGCTCCAGAAACATTTCTGATTATCAATGTTTAACAGTGTTTATTTGAAATAGAATCTTTTGTAATATTATAAATGTCTTTACTGCTACTTTCAATCAATTTAATGCATCCTTGCTGAATAAAAGTACTTTATGTCCCCAAATTGTCTTCCCAAACTTGCTGATAAAGAAATTACACAGAGCTTTTGGCATGTTTAAAAACAAGGCAAAGAATATGGATGTGTTTCGGTACAGTATCACTGCAGGGCTCCACTGATCAAACAGAGGACGAGCGTGACTCATATGTTTTCATACTTCTCAGTGCCTTGTATTTTTCATAAAATTACAGTGAATCAAAATGAAAAGAATTTGGCACAGAGTTCGGCTGTATTATGATTAATCAAATGCGGGTGTGAAAGTCTTGATAGGATGACATTAACTGTGTCATCACGGCGTTTCATGTTAATGACTGCAATCACACTGAAACTGTTTTGTCAACAAATGAACTATTAAAACCCATAAATTGTGTCTGACGGGTCATTCAGGTGCCATTCTTGTGTCCCTCAAATACACGGGTGCAAAATGAGTTCAAGAATGAATAACTGATGTCAGTTTTTGCTTACAATGCTACCATAGAAATCACTTTCACTTTCTTGGTTGTATTTTTAAACATTTTGCGTTCTTTCATCAAAAGGATGCTTTTTGACCTGTATACTTTTCTGTATAAAATGCACATTTTGAAGAAAACTAAACATTAAATAAACATTTTGTCTCTGCTTTTTATCTTATGATTTATGTTTGCAAATATCTTAAAACATCAGCCTGTCATAGTTTTATATAACTGATCATTGAAAATAATATATCAGTATTAAATTTTAATAAACACCTCTAGTGTCTAGCTATTGAATACAAGGCTTTTAATGTCATTCAACTGTAAAACATTCAGTTCTATTACTTTTCTGAAGGCACAAAAAAAAAGTACTTTAATGGATCAAATCAGACCATTATAAATTTTAATATTTTGACTATGAGATTAATATTTATCATTAAATTGTCCAATATATAAAAAAAGAAAGAAATTATTACAGAAGCAATACACGTTATGTTCATTCACTTCAAGTGTATTTGTATAGCGCTTTTCACTATACAAATCGTTGCTTTAATTGAAAAAACTTTTTTCAATTATTATGATGCAATCAAACTTGTAGCAGAATTTGGTAGTTCTGTATGTCGTTTCAGGATTAGCTCTACTTCACTGCATTGACATCAAACAGTCTCTGGCGCCCTCTGCTGCTCGTCAGTGAGGAAACACCAGTCACAAAAGAAGAATAAGTGATGCTGTTGCACAATAATGCTCGGGTGTTGTGGGTGTTTACCTGCTGGGGCCCGTTTCAATAAGGAGGTTCAGCCAACTCTGAGTTGAAACTTGAACTTACCCTGAGATGGGAAACTTTTCGGGAGTTTTCGGGTTCAGAACAGCTGAACTGAGTTAGTTCAATCGACTCTGAGTAGGTTGACACTTCAGTTTAGCGCGTGCACCACGACTATGAAAAGCCATGATCAATGGAGCTCCGAAATTATGATTCACCATGGCAACAGCACCCGACAAAAAGACATCCGCATAATGTTCATGGTATCCCACAGGCAAAAGAAAAAGCAACAACCAAAAAACAAAACAAAAAAAGACAAAAAAAATCAGCTAAACATGAAGTATAAAAACATAATTCAATCAGGTAAAGCTTTAAAGGTTCATGGGTGTAGGCTACATGACTTTACAAACATTTGACATATTAGGCTAAATAAATATCATTCAGTGTCTATTTTAATGTGCAGCAGCTTTTTCCACATAGTTGAATGCTCTTTTCACATAATTAAATGTTCTCTTCTTTTGCATTTCTTAATTAGACTCTTACCAAAAAGTAGTATACTTCAAGTTTATTTTAGTATGTATACTTAAGTAAAGTTCGAGTATATTTTTAAGTATACTTTATGTAGTAAGTATACAAATATCAGTGTAAAAATATATTTAGACTTTTTCTAAGTATAAGTCAAGTATACTTAAATGTCATTTTAAATATATTTCTGAGAAGTACATTAAGCCCATTTCTGAGTAGTACATAAAAAGTAGACTAAAAGTATATTTTTCTATTTTTAGTTTAAAAGAAGTATACTAATAGCACACTTGAATAAACTTCTTTTTCGTAAGGGGAGTAATGAAATTAACATTTGACTTCTACTCAGCCAACGGCAAGAAGGCTCGCAAAATAATGAAGAACAGATGAAACAGATGAAGAGGATGGCCACTTGATTCTTAAATCAAAATGCATTTTCTATAAGAAAAATTACATAAGCTTTTTAGTCTTTTAAGTGTATTTTTCTTATTTAGCAAATTATCTGCCAATGGCCTAAGAAAAATAACCTTGTTTCCATTTGCATTAAGATTATTTTTCTTGTTTTAAGTAAAATACTCACTAAGAAAAGCATTTTTTGCAGCGTGAATGAATGAATGAGGCATTTAAACATCCCTTATACACTTTAAAAAGGGAGAGAAGACTGTAAGAAAAAGAAGCTTTCCTCTATCTGTAAATATTTGGATGTTGATGAAATTTGCTCGTTTTGTGGTCTTGCTAAAGACACAGCTGCCCATTTATTTAGTGATTGTAGTATAACCACTACATTTTGGGTTGATTCAAGTTCTTATATTTTTAACCCTACTAATGTGACCCACAGTTTTATCCTTAAAGATATTATTTTTTTTATTACAAAAACCCAAAATCGTTTAATATGTTGTTAATTTCTTTATTTTATGTGCAAAATTTTTCACCCACAAGCAAAACTGTCTTAAAACTAATTTGTTTTCCTCTTTTTCTTGTTGAATTTAACTCTTGTTTCATCCCTCAGGCATATAAATAACAAAAACAACAACAACAAAAATGCAATTTTTGATGCATTATGATTATTCAAAGATATTTAACCTTGTCACTGTGCTCTTTCTGTGTATATAATCTCATACTAAATTATATTTGTGTTTTCTGTTTTTTTGTGTGTGTGTCATTTTGATTGTTCATTGGTAAAGATACAACCATCTTTCCCTGAGCTTGTGTGTAATTATAAGTTCTGCAATAATAATAAGAAGATATGAGCGACAGGTGCACTAACACCTCATAGCATCACTAACTCGACAACCCTAGTATGGTTTTCCTCGGTGTCTGCGCAAAGGAGACTTCGGGCAGCTGCTCGAAGATCTCGCCTTTGGAGAAGACTGTTGATTTTATACTCGAAAAATGTAACTATTACTACTTAAAAAATAAGATTACCCCAGAATCCATTGCTAGCTCACCCCAACACTTACGCACAACAATTATGATTATGAGAGGATGAGGAAGACCATGATGACGGCCCCCTGAACCCCACAGCTTGAAGGAAGAGCGGAAGAACACGTGCTGGACATTCGTGTGCCTGCTCTCCATCAGCACGACTACCTGCAAAACATTTACACAGGTTAAATCGTTTTACAATTCAATGTTGTCAGCTTTCTATTTCTTGCTATAATCTAGCTTCATTACTTTTGTGGTGTAGTGGCCTAAACCGCTGAGCTGGTAAGCAGAAGGTTGCTGGTTCGATCTCCACCAGTGTGTCCTTGAGCAAGGCTCTTAGGAGATGCCCATCCCACCATCCGTCATGGACTTTAATGACTGGCAGGGGCTTTCAGGCAAAATAAAGAAACATGAATCTTCACAAACTCATATAGCAGCCTGCGTGACATGATATGTGGAAAAACGACCTTACCATTGATGTACAAATTGACTAGAATTACTGACGTCACTCTGACTTTAGCCTCATGTAATCTGGCGTTCAGAGGGCATAATGAAAAATTGTTGGAACCAAACAATGGGAACTTTTTGTCAGTAATAAGTTCTTGCTTGACCATAGCAACCGCCACTAATCATTTAAAATGAATGTTCACAGAAACACCTTCTAAAGGCTTTCAATGCAGTGGCATTACTGCTTTCAACTTTATTACTCAGGAATTTAATGATCGTATATTGATCAATAAATAAGAGCTCAATATGTGTGTCACATGTCGGTGAGTGTAATGAGGCGCACAACGATAGAAAGTCCAAGAAACACTCTTTTAATAGGTAAATCCAACAGGAACAAGAAAACTCAGGAGTAAGAAAACACAAACCCCAACTAAGACGAAACAGACAAAGGAACTGAGGAAACTTAGGGTGTAAATACATGATTACCGAACTGAAACAGGTGCATGGAACTAATTAACGACCAAGGAGACTAACTAGGGAACTCATTTAACTGGGAGCACAGGAAAAAACAGGAACACTGAAAACCAAATATAAAGAGAACATAACCCTGACAATGAGCACTCTATAAGAGAGTATACTTGACATTCAAATATAGTCAGTGTGTTTATGTGTACTGTATATCTCATATTAAAATAGCTTTTACAAAATGTCATACAAAATGGGAGCCATTTGGCTGCCAACGTCAGTGTTTTAAATGAGCTTTTTCATATATATTTTCATTTTTCATTTTCATTTATTAATTAGTTTTTATTTTAGTTTTAGTAATTGTATTTATGTAATTTTATCTGAGTCAGTTGCCAAAGCAACAATATAAACAAAATTTTGTTAACGCTTTTTAAGTTTAAGCTTTTCATCTCATATTTATATGTATTTTTATTTGAGATAAAAAAAAATTTTTTTACTGGAAATATTTTTAATAGTTTTAGTTTTAGTTAACAATAACAACACTGATTGGACATTGGATGTAAAATTCACTTTTAAACATGGTGTTTGCATATAAATGTGGCTTAGCAGGGTGTGGACGCAACCACCCTACAATGATAAAAATCCATATACTTTTTTTTTTTAAATCCCTGAAAAACCTAAGCAATTATCAAGCAGTTTTGATTTTCTGAGCAATATGACGTCATACTGCTCAAATATGCACCTTGTAATGAAAACAAACTGGAGAATTAATGCTAGCATTTTGTCTTGAATAACTTTTTTTTATAACTTTTAACAACTATTTTTATGAATATAAATATAAAAGATTTTCTTATTAGTTGACATATTAATAGATAATACATGCGTTGTATTAATAAAAAAATATTGTGTGCCGAGTTTATGCATTAGCCTATATTTTTCCCTTTTTCAAGTGATTAAATATCGTTAATTCAATTCCAACTGAAATAATCCATAAATGTTAAGGTAATAAGATTTATGGAACATTTATTTATCAAGTACTAAAGTTTTACAGCAAATGACCGTTAATTGAAAAAGTGAATAGGCCTATTTGTAGCATAAGGCTTGTAAAATTAAGCGTTAAAAATCAACCGCGTGTCTGCGCTTATTAAAATGGTTTAATTAAGCTTGGCATTCAATTTATCAACACTTAAACACATTAAATAGCTAAAAAAAAAAAACTTCCAAAAAATTGCACAGAAAGAGCAATCAATCATATTTCTTTCTGTATGGCTGCATGCTGTCTATAAGATGGCACAGACGGCGGACTGCGCTTGTTTTCTGTGGACGGTCGTGGGGTGAGACCAGCACCTCCTGCCGGGACGGGTGTTGGCGGGACAGAGCGCCGTGTATCCCGTCGACTCTACGGATCTGCTCCTCTGGATTCGGTGCAGAAGAATCCGGTAGATCCCGGTCAGCGGGCTTCGGCAATCCAACACCATGTTGTTCCTGAGGTGAATCTCGGTGATTCCCAGCTCCTCGAGTGTGAGTTTGACCGAGCGCCCGTCGGCGGAGAGCGTCCGCGAGGCGTCGGCCAGGTGCGCAGGTGTGGGAGGAGCAGGTGCGTACGGCTGCGGATACTCGATTCCCCTCAACCACGCGCTGGACATGATTTGCGCCAGGGATATCCGGTCAGCCGGAACCAGCCTCAACGCGCCCTTAATCACATACTGACAGGCGTCAGGCACGAACGCAGGAAAGGCGTAGGATCCTCTGAGGATGCAGAAGCGCAGTCGTCTCAGACTCGAGCCGGTAAAGGGGAACGTGGCCGTCACCATGAAGTACAGCAGGACGCCCAGAGCCCAAATGTCCACCAGCGGTCCGATGTAACCCTCGTCCCGAAAGAGTTCAGGGGCGGCGTAGGGCGGAGAGCCGCAGAAGGTGGTGAGGATGTCGGTGGGGTTGCATTCAGCACTGAAGCCAAAGTCACCCACTTTGATGCAGTATGTGGTGGTGTAGAAGACATTTTCAGCCTTCAGGTCCCGGTGGATGATGTTGTTGTCATGCTAAAGGTAAAACACATTTTTTTTAAAGATATTTGCAGAACATTTTGGCATGCTGACTACAGAATGCAGTATGTGGATTTTCTGTATGCATGCAGTACTTGAATGATGCACTGCATTTGTGCAGCACAATGCAATGCACTTGCCTTGAGTTTCCATTTCCAGTAGAATGAACAGCAAGTCATGTCAGCTGTTATATTTAACACGTTTGACTCATTATTTTATCAGACTGCTAAAAGTGAAGATAAGTTAGTAGCAAATAAAGAATTAATGACTATAAAAATGTCAAGTGGTGTAAAAATGAATATATTTTCCTTATACATTGAAAACACTTGAGTGCTAAAAATCGAACATTTTAAGGGTTAAAAGTATTTGGAAACGAAATGCAAAAACTATTACACCGCCATTTACATTTATGCCTCCCAAAACCAATAACACTGTGGCTCACCCACCATGTGTTTGACAGCAGACAGTATCTGAGAGAAGACCAGTTTACTCTCCAGATCAGACAGGCGTCCTCTGCTGGCGATCATGGAGAACAGCTCTCCTCCAGGCGCGTACTCCATCACCAGATGAAGCCTGCGAAACGTGTCCACCACCTCATACAGACGCACGATGTTGGGGTGGGACAGTCTTTCCATGCAGCGTATCTCAGACGAGAACAACCTCTGCGAGCGCTTGTCCAAACACAACTTATCCAGGATCTTAACAGCTACCCTTTCTGAGAGAGAGGAGTGAAAGGGGAGTAAATGCATGCCAATGTCACATGGGTCAGTTATAGTTAGGCAGATTGTTTAAAAATGTAGTTTTGCACGTTTCATACATTCTTGATTTATATAAGAATGTTATCCGGAGTAAACCAAGGTTATTATAGTTAACTAAATTTAAATCTAACATTAAAACCATTAAAAAAATTATTACTTGAAATAAACTATAAAAAATGTTTTTATTTCAGCTAGTTGCCAAGGCAACATTTCTTATTTCATTTTAGTTTAATGTGGTGTACTAATATAATAAAAAATAAAACTGACTTATTTTTATTAAAAATAAAATTAATAAAAACTATATAGACAAAAAACAAAGAAATACAAAAAATGACAAAAACACACAACAAAATTACTAACATTTTACTAAAATGAAAATGAAAACAAAATATAAAAACTGATTCAAAATATTAAAAAAACTATAATAGTATCTTAGTGATGTAAAATAATGGAATAAACAAGTAAAAAACTACAAATATATTTTTCTTAAACCTTGAATAAACTTGACCACATTTCAATTGTTAAAAAATAATAAAAGAATAATAAAAATTAAACAATACAAAATGAAATAATAATACAAATGTGTGTGTGTATATATACAGTATATATATACATACACACACACACATATATATACACACACACACACACACACACACACACACACATATATATATATAT
>NW_015641089.1:565032-588702 GCF_001515625.1 Sinocyclocheilus rhinocerous
ATATAATATAATATAATATAATATAATATAATACATTTTAACTAGATGAGTAAAGTTTGCAGACGAACTTTGAAGTTGGCTTGAGAAAGTCTTGTATGAAAGTTTGAAATAGCTTTGAAAAGCTTAAAGTTTGAATTTAATTGTCAAAATTGAAGTTTGGGACATAGTGGGAACAAACACATTTCTAACATTAATCAGCATGATGCTACCATGTTTTAGTACGGTTTAGCCATGCTGCTAGCATGATTTAGCATGGTTTAGCCATGTTGCTAGAATGATTTAGCATTAATTAACATGTTACTAGCATGTTGTTAGCATGATAAGCAAGCTATTAGCATGTTTCTAGCATAAGCATGTTACTATCATGTTTCTAACATGATTAGCATATTACTGGCATGTTTCTAACTTGATTAGCATGTTACTAGCATGTCGTTAGAATGTTACTAGCATGATTAGCAAGTTACTAGCTTGTTGCTAGAATGATTCTTGCATTATTAGCATTGTTACTAGCATGCTGTTAGCATGATTGACAAGTTACTAGCATGTTGCTAGCGTGATTCTAGCATGATTAGCATATTGCTAGCATGTTTTAGCAAGATTAGCAAGTTACTAATATTTTATTGCTAGCATGATTAGCATGTTACTAGCATGTTTTTAGCATGATTAGCAAGTTACTAACATGTTGTTAGCATTATTCTAACATGGTTAGCATTTTAGTAGCATGTTGTTAACATGTTACTAGCATGTTGTTAGCATGATTAGCAAGTTACTAGCATGTTGCTAGCATGATTCTAGCATGTTTAACATGTTACTAACATGTTGTTAACATGATTATCAAATTACTAGCATGATTCTCACATTACTAGCATGTTCTTAGCATGATTAGCATGTTACTAGCATGTTGTTAACATGATTAGCATGTTACTAACATGTTGCTAGCATGATTCTAGCATGTTTAGCATGTTACTAGCATGTTGTTAACATCTTACTAGCATGTTACTAGCATGATTAGCACGTTGCTAGCATTTTCTTAGCATGATTAACATGTTATTATCATGTTGTTAGCATGATAAGCATGTTCTTAGCATACTATTAACAGTCTACTAACATGTTGTTAACATAATTAGCAAGTTACCAGCATGATTAGCATGTTACTAGCATGTTGTTAGCATGATTAGCATGTTACTGGCATGTTGATAGCATGATTAGCATTTTACTCGCATGTTGTTAGCATGATTAACATGTTACTAGCATGTTTTTTACAAGTTACTAACATGTTTTAACATGATTAGCATGTTGTTAGCATGTTTTGTAGCATGATTCGCAATTTTCTAACATGCATTTACCATGATTAGCATTTTTCTAGCATGATTAGCATGTTGCTAGCATGTTTTACTGTGATTTAACATATAGCTAACGTGAATGCAAAAAAAATCTGGCTAAAAACCAGCTAAAACCATCTGATTTAGAAAAAAAAAACGATTAAAACCAGCTAAAACCAGCTGATTTATTTAAAAAAACAGCTTCAGTAAAAGTTTTTTTTGCTAGGCTGGTTGTCTAGTCTTAGCTGGTTTAAACTGAAATTAGCTGGTTTAAGCTTAGATTGGTCTTTTCGCAGGTCTCCCAGCTTGACCAGCTAAGTCCAGCCTGCAAAAAAGTAGCCAAAACCACTTTAAAACCAGCCAAAGTGCCAATCAGCTTAGGCTGGTTTTAGCTGTTTTTTCAGTAGGGAGTTGTTAAGCTTTGCTATAGCAGTAGACAGCTTAAATACACAATAAATCTTACTGTATAAAAGTTTCAATGAAAGTCTATGAGATTTTAGGTGGTTTTGATAGTCTGGTTTACAAAAACCATAAGTCGGATCAGTTAGAAAAGATATAGCACACTGAGTCAGACCAGTCTTTGGTGGTTCTAGCTTGAAAGCTCTAGGAGGAGATAGGTGTCGAAATTGGTCTCAGAATAATAATAATAATACGTTTAAATAGTAGATCAATAAGTTGGCTTTCTCAAACCAACTTAATTAGGAAACTTTTAGCGCATTCATCATAGAAGATGTGTATTGCATGGAATAGTTTTTTTTTATTTTTAATTTGTATTTCTTTTTTTTAATTAATAGATTTGGGCACAAAAATGAGCACTGAGCACTGACACAAATGCACTTCTGAAACAACAACAAAAAAATCATTAAAAAATATTAATAAAAAATGAAATGATTTGACCACCCTTTTACCTTCTACACTGTTTTGTTTCTGAAAAGGTAACATTCATATGGTGACAGGACGGGTTATACAGGACATTAAGGTGGGTCTCTGGGGGGTTTATAGAAATGAACACATCCTGATGAAGATTAACTATAATCTTCTGGATTAACCCAGATTTGTCTATGACGTGATGAACACATGTTCGATTACCATTCACAACAAAAGAAAATCTGAAGGGAGGTTTAGGTATTTTGCATTGAATGCAGCAACACTCAGACATTTTAAATGACTTAAAAGAACAAAGAAAGTGTCTCTCACCATTGGTCAGGTCGTGAATGCCGAGTTTGACCTGAGAGAAGTTTCCGCTGCCTATTTCCCCGCGAAGCTCGTAAAAGCCGATCCGTTTGCCGAAGGTGAGGTCATTGACAAGCTTCTCCTTGTGGCTGAGGTCATAGACGGCTCTTGCGAAAGGCGTCTGCTTCACGCTGACCTCCGGGCTCTCAACTGCAGGTTTTCTGTCCAGTGCTTGACTGCTCGTCTTCTCCTCCGTGGTTTTATCGACCTCCATCCAGGCCGACTGAGGCACGAGCTCTTTGTGGTGAGACGGCATTGTTTGCTGGGCCACCTGCCCTGTAGAAAAAAAGAGATCTCATTAATATCTCAATTGTTCCTCATAGAAAGCAATGAGGTTAAATGGAGATTTTTACTAGTCTCCTTCTTCTTTAGATGTTTCTCCTGAGAAAAAGACCCCAGTAGTCTCACCTCATGTGTCTCCTTTAGAGTTTCAGAAGAGATCTCAGTGTCTCAAACTGTGCTCAGACCCTTTGTGTTTCATTTTTTTCATAGTTTAGGAGATTTTCCGGTTCTCAATTATGTTTCATTTACCTAAGCTTTGTCTCTGATGTTTCTCATAAAATTCCTTGTGAGAAATAAAAACAGACATGAGTCAACAGCTGAGCTACAGTTCTTGGGAGAACTATATAAGAGTTCATATTGAGATCTGAGCACAGTTTGAGATATTTTTGAGATCTCTTCTGAGATTACTCTGGTCTTTTTCTCAAGAGAAACACCTGAAATGAAGCAAAAGTCCCCATTTGATCTCATAATCGTTGTCTAGGTGGAAATAAATCCAGATATTAAAGAGATCTAATGTGAGATTTTCTTGCCTATGGGAAGATCTAAGATATTTCTCATTAAATGCTTCCTTGTCCAAATAATCAGAGTTATGCTATTCACATTTATAAAGCATCTAAATTGTCTTTTTCATGTCTTTTAATCTTATTTCTACTAAGGAATCTTAAAAGAACATCTAAGAACTTTCCTGAGCTACAAAAGAGCAACGTTTGAACAACATTTTAAAATTTTCTTCTTTGTCCTAAAACTCAAATAAGACCATTTAGGACATAAAATTGTTTCATAAAATTCTATGGAAAACTACATAAGAACCGTTTAAGTTCATACTGAGATATTTTTGAGATCTCTTCTGAATCTTGTAAGTAGATTACTGGGGTTTATTTCTTAAGAGAAACACCTGCAATGAAGGTGCTTCAGCAAAAGTGTCCATTTAATCTCATAATTGCTCATAATATATGGGGAGCCAATGGGAAGATCTCAGTATGAACTCAAACATTTCTCATCAGACGTCCAAATATCCTTAGTGATGCTATACACAATAGATTTAAATGTCTTTTCCATGCCTTCTTTAGTTATTTCTACTAAGAAATCTCAGGAGAACATCTGAGAACTCCATAAAGTGTCATGAGTTATGAAAGCGCAACATCTGAGCAATAACATTGTCCTTGTTGACCTAAAAACTCAAATAAGATCATTCTGGATTTAAAATGTGTTTTCAAACTCGCACAGAATCTGTGCTCATCCATTTTTCTCAGTGAGAAAGGACATTTAAGTATCAACTTTGTCTCAGCTGTTTCTCTTAAAATTCCATATGAGAAATAAAACTAGTCAATAGCTGTCATACAGTTCTTTGGAGAACTTTGGAGAAACGTTCTCTTCATGTAGAGTTGTTCTTATTGAGATATTTTTTAAATGTCTTCTGAATCTTGTAAGGAGATTACTAGGGTCTTTTTCTCAAGAGAAACACATGAGATAAAGGAGACTTCAGAAAATGAAAAAAATCCAGTTATGGAGAGCCTATGGGAAGATCTCAATATGAACTCAAACATTTCTTATCAAAAGCTTTCTAGTCTGAATTATCTGAGATATAGTATACACATTTATAAAGACCGATACTGTGTCTTCATGCCTTTTATTCTTATTTCTACTTAGGAGAACATCTGAGATCTTCTTAAAGTTTCCTGAGCTATATGAAGGAGCAGCATATGAGCAATAACATTGTCGTCTTTGTCCTAAAAACTCAAATAAGATCATTCAGGATATTAAATTGTGTTTTCAAACTCACACAGAACCTGTCCTTTCCCTTTTTTCTCAGTCTTTAGTGGTAAAGTGCCGCTCGTCATACATAAAAACATCCTCTACGTCTTCTGGTTTCTCCTTCTGGTTGCCTAAGGTCCTTAAGATCCAGTCTTATTCAATCCAGTGAAGACCAATGAAGACCAGTCTTATTCAATCAGGCGAGTATTATTTATTAACGTTCATCTCAATGAACTAGAATCTTCCATCGAGACACACGTGCTCTGCTTGCTCCGGTCACACAGAGTGCCGCTGTCTCTCTCTGTGCTGCTGGTTCATGTGTGTGTAATCCTGTCTCACACACTCACCTACAGACAGGTGACTCACCACTGACCCCTTCTGCCGCGGGATTACAGCGTCCAGCTGTCTGTCACTCACTCCACATGCAAGCAGAATTTAGGTTTGTGTGTCTGGCTCCAATTTTGTGTTGCTATGTGGTTGCTAGGGCGTTGCTATGCAGTCACTGAGTGTTAAGTGGTTGCTGGAGTGTTGTAAGTTCTTTCATGGTGGTTGCCATGGTTTTCTGCATAGTTTTCAATGGTGTTTTGAGTGGTTGCTTACATTGTTAGGTGGTTGCTGGGGTGTTGCTATACAGTTGCTGTGTGATCTAAGTGGTTGCTAGAGTGTTCTAAGTTGTCAAGGTGGTTGCCATGGTTGCTATGGTGTTTTGAGTGGTTGCTACAACATTGTTAGGTGGTTGCTAGGGTGTTGCTATGCAGTTGCTGTGTGATCTAAGTGTTTGCTAGAGTGTTCTAAGTTGTCAAGGTGGTTGCCATGGTTTTCTGCATGGTTGCTATGGTGTTTTGAGTGGTTGCTACAACATTGTTAGGTGGTTGCTAGGGTGTTTCTATGCAGTTACTGAGTGTTCTTAGTGGCTGCTAAAGTTGTGTCAGGGTGGTTGCTATGGATTTCTGCATGGTTGCTAATGTGTGCTATAACTAGGTGGTTGCTAGGGCGTTTCTATGCAGTGTGTTCCAAGTGGTTGCCAGGGTGCTCTAAGTTGTTTGTAGATGTTTTCTGTGGCTTTCTGCATGGTTACTGGGGTGAAAAACACCACTAGTAGATTATTATTTTAATCTGTTTGTCCAGTACTCTTCTTGCACATGAATGGGCAGTCTAGAGGTTACTTGCATATGATGGCATAATGTGACCTAATTATACAAGACTTTTTTTTTTTGTCTGATGGTTGTAATAGGACGTCTCCTTGAGGTCCTCCAGAACGAAGGATAAACAGACAGCCACAATCCCCGCCAGGACCAGACGTCTGGCATCAGAGGGAACTAGACAAGTCTGTCTGTCTGTCTGATGTCTGTCTGTCTGTCTGTCACAGAGAGAGTGATCTGATCCGCTGCAGTTCATTCTGCTTACAGAGGAGGAGTCACGGCAGGTAGACGTTCACGTTTATAAGAGCATAAAAATTCTAGATAAACATTTTTTTTTTTAGATGACTCATAAACAACAGTGGTGATGACAGCAGTAAACAACAATGAAATATTCAAAATTTCAAAATATAAGTATAATAATCATTTAAAATTATATTTTAAATGATTATTATACTTATATTTTGAAATATATATGTATGTATATATATATATATATATGAACCCAGATAGCAAGCAGCTATTGAAACAATGTTAAGTCAATGTGTATGCATTGAACTGCATTGAATTAATGTTACAAAGTTTTGTTGGTTCAACATCACTTTTGCACCTGCAATTGAAATAACGGTGAGATTTCAACAAAAAATAAATCCATTGAATTAACATTACACTATGATTGATAATACATCACTGCTGTTGAATCAACACTGAAATGATCAAAAAATAATCAATGGTAATAGTGTTGAATCAATGTTAGTGTGATGTTGGTTCTAAATCACTGCTGTTAAATACATTTTTTAATTAACAAAAAAATCTAAATCACTTTTGTTGAAACACTGAAAATACAACTGAAATGTCAGCATAAAATAATGTTGCCATCTGATGCACCAAAGAAAAATCAGAAAAAGAAGGGAAAAAATTCAATTCTATTTTATATGTTTACATTAAGAATGTAATCAATATTCTTTTTATTAAAGCAAAGTATGAATCTCATCAAGTTAGTGCCTTTAAGCAATGTGTGTGTGTGTGTGTGTGTGTACCTGGTATTTATCACGTTAAATCCACTCAGCCACAGAAATTAAATATCACCTGTCACTCAGTTGACATTAAAATCGTTATTTAATGTCATCAAAGTTTACATAAGAATTAACTTCTGCAAGTCCATTGAGGCAAAAGCACATCAGTATCACGTATTGGATTATAATAAAAAAGAATTAGCTCCTTAATTAATATAATATTTTATCAATAAAATCATAAAATTAACTACTGTAGACCTGGGTCATAGTGAAAACAATAACTTGTTTTGTGACATAATGTCATGTGAAATTTCAAAATACAAAAACCTGTTTGAAAAGTGTAGAAACTTTAGTTCTTCTGAAGTCAGTCCAATCTCTTTTATTTGTATAGCACTTTAGTTTGTTTAACTTTACTTTTGATAAACTCTCTGGTTTAAATGTGAGTTTCTCTCTTCTGCACCTGTGAGAGAAATCCTACATTGCTAGCGTTATTGTTGAAGCAGTGCTATTTCATGAGGTCTGGAGAAACGGAGGGCCCCAGCATCTGAGCTTCATTGATCTCCCTGGGTCATAGTGAAAACAATAACTTGTTTTGTGACATAATGTCATGTGAAATTTCAAAATACAAAAACCTGTTTGAAAAGTGTAGAAACTTTAGTTCTTCTGAAGTCAGTCCAATCTCTTTTATTTGTATAGCACTTTAGTTTGTTTAACTTTACTTTTGATAAACTCTCTGGTTTAAATGTGAGTTTCTCTCTTCTGCACCTGTGAGAGAAATCCTACATTGCTAGCGTTATTGTTGAAGCAGTGCTATTTCATGAGGTCTGGAGAAACGGAGGGCCCCAGCATCTGAGCTTCATTGATCTCTGCTTTTCTCTTTGAAACTTTCCCTCAATTCATATGCTTCATGTGGAGGAGGGTCCCGGATCTCTTTCCATGCATTATCATGGAAAATGGCTGCTTTTGAGACCAAACCAGCTCATTCCATATTCACATATACTGTTGCATGTGTCTAAAATTCAAATGGATGAAAACAGCACAGCAAACAGTATGCTAGTGGAAAGCTAATCATGACTGATTGGTTGTGATTTAGGAGATTCTTTGACTAGATTAGTAGGTTAATCAGCGGCGGTATTGCAGTAATCAGTTGGCATTGGTCTTTGTAGTGCGAGGTGTAACCTATTTAGTGATTTAGGCGGCTGCATATATAGAAAAAAAAACTCCTAACCCTAAAAAAATTCTAACAAAAGGTTTCTCAGCTGTTTTTTGTAGTATTAGGTGTCCTTAATAACATACTAAAAGTTTACTAAAGTTTGACCACTAGAAAGGTGTAATTTAGTATGTTTTTAAGTACATCTGATACTACTGTAAACCACTGAGAAACCTTTTGTTAGAATTTTTTTGGGGTCAAGCCATATTTGCAGCTGACTAATTATAATGACTGAGGTGAAAACGGCTCAAGAGGAGGAAACATCAGAGCGGAGAAACACCCAATACACATAGAGGAATACAATGTAGGAAATGCAACATCAACTAATATAATAATACAATAGAGCTAAGATTGAAATGTGTGTTAGTAAAATTTCACAGGAAAATGACCAGTTGATGGACTCACACTTTTGATGATTTATATTTTCTAATAATGTGTTAAATTAACATTTTAATAGATAGATAGATAGATAGATAGATAGATATGCAAATTCTGGACAAAATACTGCAATCCCAAATAAATAATTGTAGAGAGCTAATTAAACATTATTCCAAACTTAAATAAAAAAGCAACATACTTTGACAAATTTAAGACAATTTCTGACAAATCACAAAAAATAAACATCACAAAAAAATACACAATGCTATAAATAAGTATACAGCCTACAAAAATTTACCATCCCAAATAAATGATTGAAAGGTTATAAATTGAGTTCCTGCAAACTACTTTTTACATTGAGATATGTTTTTGAGGGAGTGGATTTTTATTTATTTTTTTACAATTTTTGAGCTATATTTAAATTATTTATTATATCTAAATATTTTATATTATTATAAATTATATAGCTGTAATTTACAATAGGAAAATAAGTATATATGTATATATGTTATATATTTATTTATAAATTATACATTATGTATTTATATAAAATAAATATTTGAATTTGAGATAGATAGACAGGTAGATCTAACCATTTACACAGATAGATAGACACCAAAAAGACAATTTTCTGATGTTTTCCATAACTTACAATAAAACTTGGGGCTTTAATAAACTTTTAATCTTTAATAAAGATGAAAATATTCAGAGTAAAGGGAAAAGACAGTCTTACACTTTCAAACAGACTCACACGCACCATTTGTCCTGTTGTAGAATAAACACAAAGGCCCCGGGCTGCTCTCGACAGGGGGCAGGGGCCCGTTTACTTGCTTTGGAGGTGCTAAACACCTTCCCCCTGAGATAAAAGATGATTAATACCTTTGAATGAGGGCCGCTTAGTGGCTCAAAGTCCCTTAAGTACTTAATTAGTGAAAGGATGGGTCTGACAGCACACACGACGAAGCTGAAGAGCTGAAGAATTTTAATGTAAGTATCTACAACAATTGGTTATTCATACACCTTAGAAGCCCAACTTTAAAAAAATGTCCATAACCACTGTAGATGAGGCATCTGGATCCATCCTCCTCCTCTGGAGCTGCAGCGCCCATCAGCGGTTCCCCGTCCTGTGGACTGAGCTCCACCTGCGAGCCGGCCGGGGTGCGTGTGGACCGCGTGATGCTGTATGAAGGTCTGCGGGAGGTCGAGATCATCGAGGACTGTCACTGCGAAGCCAAAATGAGCTGGTGTGTCCGAGTGCCATCTCTGAAAACATACCACTCTGAGACTCCGTACGAAAGCGTCATAGATGCAGGCAAATGTGTCGGGTCGAAAGGGGCACCAGGTAAGAGAAAACAAAATAAAAGTCCCTCTATAATCAGTGTGCACTAGAATATATCCCTAATAATCAATCCTGTTGGTTACAGGAAAGAAACTAGTAGCTTAAGTAGCAAATAATTACTGATATGCCTCTAAATTTATGCAATATTAAATGCATTATGATACTTTTTTAATTTTCTTAATGCCTACAGAGGGATTTTCATGCGTACCGACTAAGTTTGATTCCACCCTGATTGAAACTCCAAACAAAGTGGAGCTGATCCAAACGGTGGCCCAGTGCAAACTAATGGAGGGATGCTACCGAATCCCGTATGTAGAGTATCATTACGAGATCACGTACAACGATGACGGAGTCAAAGTAGAAAGTCTGAGGGTGAGTAAAACAACAAACAATTGCAATTGCATAAATTGAGCTTCAACTGTGAGTGAATGAAAATAAACAGTTTTTTCGTTTGTTTTCTTTTTGCACAATTCCCAGGGTTTTCAACCAATTTCTAATTGTGGTTATTTTTGTTTTATAGATTTTTAACAGTTTATTCTGAATGATATATTTAATCTCTGTCTGATTTGGTTGTTTTAGCCATCAAATGTAAATCCTCTCTCAGTAGTTGAATCTAAAAAATAGCATAATGTAATAATGTAGATGTTATTAATGAAAGTAGCATTTTAGATATTAGATATACATTCAATTCAAGATATTATTTTTTTGTTAACTCACTGGGTTAGTTAAAATTCTAGATTGGCAGTATGAAAAGGTTAATAAGAGCCTCTGACAGGACAAACCAATAACTAGTCTTTAGTAAAACGAAATTCAATCGTCCAGTGCTAAAGGATCTCACACCAGTAAATGCTGCTATAGTCAGAAAGGAAATGAGTCATTTGCACGTGACCCGTGATTGCTTTCTCCATTTGTTAGATCTAAAGATCAGGACCCTGATCCATTTCCCCCTCCAAACATTTCCAGTTCACATTTCTGTGATTGGACAGCATTGAACTCAAGTGTGGATATATGCATGAAGATGTCACACACTTAACGACTACTTAGTGCTTGAAAATCCATTAGCAGATTATACACAAAACAAATGTGCATGTCCTAAAATTTCATAAGAAGTGACTAATAACAATAGATGCTTTGATTTAATGCAAAAACATCATTTTAATATTATTTCTGAGGAAAAATGCCATGAAAAAGTGACAAAATGTCCCAAATATTAAAAATGCAGAGACAAAAATGAATTCTTTCTATTTTATGTTATCTAAACTCTGATGTGTTTCATTATATCCTTTTCTTGACCTATGAAGTTTAGTGTGGCTGTAAAGTATTTGACACGCATGTTCTTATAGGGTTATATTACCAAAAAAGGTCAAAATGACCCTGAAAATCAGTTTTAAATTCATATGAAGTGTTAGCTAATTTCTAAAACAGATACTAATCCATTTAATCATGTAAAATCCTCACATTTTGAAGTTTAATGCCGATCTCGTGTGCTTATTGAACACATCTGTGCCAGATGTTCTCCGTCTGACACTGCACTCACAAAAGGTGCGAGAAGGCCACAAATGGTCCCTGCAGGTGCCAGATCAAAGCACTTAGCATGTTAAAAGGCTGTTCCGCTTTAACAGCAGGTGGTGAACTGATGGCTCTCTCTTGTGTTGCTAATGTTCTTACAGGAAATAGATGTTGGCAGATGTTTGGGAAGCTGCACCTCAGGGAGCCGCTGTCTTCTCAGGTACACGCCGCACATCTGACTTTACACACAGCTAAGCAAACACACGATCACACACACACACACACACACACCCTTTACAGTGTGCACTAAAACACAGCGCTGTTTGCTTTGACACTTCGGTCAGTAATTTTATATGTGATTTCCATTTTTTTCTAATGCATATTTACAAATTTTCAGGGTAGTTTTTTTTTGGTGTTATGATGAAAAAAAAAAAGAAGGTATAACACCAACATGTCAAAAAAAACAAAAAAAAACAGAATCACTGAGTTGGAAAAGGAATCACCCCGTTGTGTCAGTATTTTGTTGAACCACCTTTTGCTTTAACTTTGCTGAACTGCTCAAGTTCAGTTCAATTTGATGCTGTGTGTTTGTGGACTACAGTCACAGATTTTCAGTGGCGTTTAAGTCTGGGCTCTGACAGGCCATGCAAGCACATTCACCTTTTTCTCCTTCAATCACTGTGTGCTCAGTTCTGCTGTGTGCTTTGGCTCATTGTCATGTTGGAAGGTAAACCTCTTCCCATTGACAACTTTCTGGCAGACAGACTTCACTGTGCTTCTAGGCATTGATAAAGCCTTTGAAATGTTATTGTCTCCATCTCCTGACTTGTGCCTGTCCACAACTTTATCCCGGAGCTCTTTTGACAGTGCCTTGCCACCCAGAGTTGATTGTTTGCTTCAGTTGTAGGACTGAGATGCTCCAGGAAAGCTCTTTTCATGCTGAGCTAAACAAAATGAGCCCAGCTGATCACAGTTGAAAGTCAAATGGCTTTGTGTGCCATTGAATTAATAAATTAGATATACAGTATACCTAATACAGTAATATGACAATTAACTCAGACTTATAACATGATGAAATACAGTGTAAAAATAATAATTCAACAGTCTGACAGTAGATAGATAGAAAAATGTTACACTGTAAATAAAATCAGTCAATGAATAAAGTATAAAAATATAAATAAAGAGTATATATAAAGTAAAAATATAAAGTAAAATATTGCGTATTTGGAAATAATTAACTTTTATTTTTAATGTTTTTGTCTCTTATGTTCACAAAGGCTGCATTTATTTGGTAAAAAATACAGTAAAAACAGCAATTTTGTGAAATATTATTACAAGTTAATTGTTTTCTATTGTAATATATTGTACATTTATTGCTGTGATCAAAGCTGAATTTTCAGCATCATTACTCCAGTCTTCAGTGTCACATGATCTTCAGAAATCATTCTAATATCTACAGTAAATTACATTTTAAATATTCAAATAGAAAACAGTTATTTTAAATTGTAATAATATTTCACAATATTACTGTTTTACTGTATTTGATTAAATAAATGCAGCCTTGGTGAACAGAAGAGACAAAATCATTAAAAAATGTTAATTTTTCCAAACTTTTGAAGACAGTTCTTTCAAAAAGAATAAATTATTCCAAACTTTTTATTCCAAATTATTCCAAACTTTTGACCTGTAGAGTATATAAAAGTATAAATGCATAGGATCTATCGATATGTAACTTGTAGAATCATGTTGTTTCTGTCCTAAATGAAAGTTTTACTCAAACTCACTGAGTGAGCTTTCTATTAACATTAACCACTTTAAACAGCTTTTGTACATGTTAATGAACAAATGTAAAAATAGACACACAAAATGTTCTAAGCTTAGTGAGAAATAATGCTATGGCTCATTATAATGTGTGATACTTGGATGGTGAACATGCTGGTAAATTTTGACAATAACAGATCTTAGTTAAGTTTCATTAGTGAGATGTCCAAAACTGCATTTGATGTTATATAACACTATATATAATTTAACATAATTTTAAACAGATTTTCTAAAAGTATTGCTCATTTGTAAGGTTTAAACCGTTTTTTTAACACTTTTTTTTTTTTTTACAGTTGAAAAGCTATTTAGTGCACCTTTAAACCTTTGCCATTGATGATTTGAGTGCATTTTATTGGATGTTGACTAACACACTCGTGTTTCTGCAGGAGCGCGTCTGATCTCGGTGAATGTCTGCTGTGGGCTGAAGGACAGGGCAACGCTTGTGTTCCTCAAGACTACGAGAGCCACACTTTCCTCAGTCAACATGGCCAAATCCGCACTGTTCTGGCCATCACTTCCTGTCTATGCCAGTCTTAAACACGGCGTCCTCTACTGGACGACATCAGCAACTACAGTGGGAACATGATGAAGTTTCCCTCATGGATCATTTTCACGGCTGTAATGTCAGGTTTGGGGATGTGCATTAATGGACGGCAATTTAAAGGAATGATGCAATGATGCTGTTCAGATATTTCTGTAATATATGTAAATTATGTAAAAAGTATTTTGTAAATAAAATCTATGTCAGAAAGTGAAGAAACAGCCTTTCAGTCCACCATTTTTGGATTACATGACAATCTGCACAGAGCAACTAAAGAAAGTTACACATGCAAATAATGTCTCAGTTTTAAATCACGTTACAAATCAACCAATAATTAAAGCGTTAGCAAGAAATGACAAAGAAGTGTTGCATATGCAAAATAGCCTAAATACTGTAATCCCAAAAATATCATTAGAGAGACAATTAAAAATTATTACAAACTGCAATAAAAAAAACAATCCAATCTGGAAAATGTGGGTAAGACCATTTCTGGCCTTATTTGGAAATTATAACTATGAAATGTAAAATTCACAATTTATACACAAAATTATAAACAAGTATACAATAAACAGCTTATATACAAAAATGTGTAATCCTAAATAAAATAAAAAATATAACATTAGAAATATATAAACTCGTGCATTAACATTTGCATATTTAAAGAGATAATATAAGATAATAAGAGCCAATTTCTTACATTTCTGGAAAATATTCAATTCACAATCCAAAACAATTTTTCCAGAAATTAAATGTGCAATTCACAATCTATGTATTTTTTACAAATTTATAAAACTTGTACAAAACTTGTAATCCAAAATAAATAATTCTAAGATTATACATTTATAAACTTGTGGAAAATAATTAGATATACAGTATACCTTGTACAGTAATATGACAATTTTCTCAGACTTATAACATGATGAAATACAGTGTAAAAATAATAATTCAACAGTCTGACACTAGATAGAAAGATGTTATACTGTAAATAAAATCAGTCAATGAATAAAGTATAAAAATACAAATAAAGAGTATATATAAAGTAAAAATTAAATATATAAAGTAAAATAAAAAGTATTTTGAAATAATTAACTTTTATTTTTAATGTTTTTGTCTCTTATGTTCACAAAGGCTGCATGTACAAAACTTGTAACCCAAAATAAATAATTCTAAGATTATACATTTATAAACTTGTGGAAATTTTGCATTAAGATTTGCATGCTTTTAAAGATGATAGATAGATAGATAGATAGTCAAACTTTAATGTCATGTTTATAGTCCCTGCACTGTCCAAATGCACATTTCAAATGCTTTGTTGCAACTGTTTGGGATTTGTGACATATAAGTGAGTAAACTGCAACATCAAAAACATAGATAGTACAGTGCAGACAGTATTTGCACCTAATATAGTCTTTTAGGGCATAAGAGGCATGCACCGTGATGGTGCTTCAACTGGGGCCACCTACTTTGATTTTAAAGCTTGGAAGATATCAATCAAACAAGTCAACAACTCTGAAACTAGAATAACTGATTGCAAAGATGCCATTGCAACAACAGTCTCCTTCGGCATTAATATAACAAGAGCTCATGCCATCCATTAAGCTTATGCAATCCATTAGTATTAAAAAAAAACACACTGTAATGAGCCCCTAATGAAAACAAACAATTACAGATGAGAAATTAAACCAGTCTAAACCACCCAGCGAAGTCACTCGCACTTACATTTAACTATTGATTCACACTCGAGCCCGCATTTATTCAAATAAATGTTCCCTTTAACATACGAGCCGCGCAAGATTGTAAATCCAACTGTTTGAGCAGGTGTGTTTGCCATTAACATGAAAACACAAGGCACATGCTGGAACCTTCTCACGGTGTTTGTCGAAATAATTATTGCTCCTGTATCACATTATCCTCCTTTGTCTCACTTAATGGATCCATTTAGAAGGAAGTCAACCGCCCGCGGTGCGCCAAATCCACTAAACGCCCTAAATGTGGTAGTATAATTAAACATCTGAGCTACAATTTAACAATTTTATTTCTTTAATCGACATATATGAGGCTTGTTTACAGCATAGCACGGTAGATAAACACTAATTTCCTCTCAGGATCTCCCCACAGGACCACCAGTCCAGTTCGCACCTTGTTAACACCGCCATTAGATTTGCTTTACATTCACTGATTGCTGATTCACATTTGCGACTAAATAGCAGCTCTTTACGGCTGTTGACCGAAGACTTTGCCAACATCATATAAAACGCTGCCAGTCTGGCTGGGCTTCATTCAGTCCAGCTCCAGCAACCAAAGAGCATCTCTTGAGGAGCAGTGAACATGTTGCCCGCGGTGATCTGGATCTCCGTGATGGGACTCGCCATCTGCAGACCGTCTCCGAATCAGCTGGAAACCGAGTCTGCAGAAGTGCGCTCGGAGGCCATCAGGAGGCTGTTGGAGGTGTTTGGGATGGAGGATCCTCCTGCTGCTCTGGTTCGGGGACACAAACAGCCTCCTCAGTACATGCTGGACCTGTATAACACCATCGCGGATGTGGACGGAGTCACCAAAGACCCGACGCTCCTGGAGGGAAACACCGTCCGCAGTTTCTTCGATAAACGTAAGCTTCTGATTTCTTTATTGATTTGAAGCGGGACAGTGAACATAAAGCGCACACTTAGGATGGAAAATGTTGGGAAGCACTTGTCTTTCAATTTTTATTTATTTTTTGTCATACGTTTAATTGTACAAAACAAAAGAGATTTATTCTCTCTTTTTAAAAATGTTTTATTTTTAAATTTATTTTAATATTAAAGTTTTAGTAGTTTTGTGTTTTTGTGTTTTCTTTTTTTTTTAAATAAAAAATGCCTCTATAGTTTTTTTTCTTCGTATTTTAGTATAACTAAATGAAAATGAGGAATGGCAACTAGCCAGCTAGCCATACGTTTAATTTTTAAAATATTTTATTTTAGTCAATGTTTATTTTTTTTCAAGTAGGTCTAACTTTCTTAATGGCTTTAGTTTTAGTTAGCTATAATAACGTTTGCTTATTAATCTTAACTCCATCTCATCTGTTTAAAAAAAAAAAAATTAATTTTTAGTTTTTGCAGTTTTATCAAGATTGAACTATTTAACTATTAAAAACTAATTTAACCAGAAGCCTTTAGTTATTTTTTTAATCATGAGATCAATCAACAAAAAATCAAGTAAATTCTCAATGTTTTGATACTTTATTTTATTTTAATTTTCAAATATGGAATTGCATAAGAGTATATAGGCCTACTTAAAAGTTTAAGTTTTGTATGCTTTAGTGTTTAACTTTAGGTGTGCATGTACCTAAATATTCAAAGATTGGGAGACTAAATCTGAATTATTAATAATATTAATTACATTTTATTTTATGTTTTTGCAGTTTCGTCAAAAGTAGATATTAGTCTACAAAATTAATTTCAAACATTTAAACAGAAGTCTATTGCATTTTTAAAAAATATATATGATAAACATTCAGTCAACTAAAAATCAAAACATTAAGTACTTTTTAATTTAAATTAATAAAAAAAATAATATTTTTTATTTTAATTATGAAATATGAAATAGCTTGACCCTACGAATGTATAATTAAAAATATAAATGTATGTTTTAGTTTTTAGCTTAACTTTAGTCAAGCATGTACTCAAATATTCAAGATTGCGAGACTAAGTGTAAGGTTTTGAGAATGGCTCATTAAGACCCATATCCATCAGCCGCTAATCTGAATATTGAGGTGGGGGATGGTGTAAAATATGTATAAAGTATGTGCGATTGTGTGCCATTTCTCATCACGACTTCTCTCTTTAGTGCATAGTGACCAAATCGAGTTCCTCTTCAACATGTCCACGGTGGCCAAGAGTGAGAAGATCCTCACGGCCGAGCTTCATCTGTTCAAGCTCAGACCACAAGCATCGCTCACGTTCAACAGACATCACTTCTGTCAGGTACAGTATTTACAGTCCCAAAAGAAAATGATGCGCTTCTGAAAGAACGTTCTCCAGGTTAATCATTTCAGTGATGTTTGTGTGTACAGGTCAGTGTCTATCAGATCCTCGATAGCAGCAAGAAGAACGTCTCACAAGGGAAGAAGCTGCTCTCATCCAGACTGGTGCCCATCCACTCCAGCGGCTGGGAGGTTTTTACCATCACTCAAGCTGTGAGTATGAACTAAAATCACACTTTCTGAAAGCTTTTCTCTGCCTATGTAGAGTCTTCCAAACTTGCTGCCTTAGAAGGGAGCCGAATAGGTTTTAGAACTCACCCAAAGAGTTCCTCGTGCAAATTCTTCTCAATAATAAATGTTTTATATCTCAAAGGTTCGCTCCTGGATGTCAGATGAGCGCAGTAATCTGGGGCTCCTGGTCTCAGTCAGGACTTTAGCAGGTCTTCAGATGGACCTGAAAACCGTGCGTTTCGCATCGGGTCGTAACCACCATCACAGCAAACAGCCCATGCTGGTCCTCTTCACCGATGACGGCAGACGAGCGGCTTCTCTGGAGATCACGCCTAAAGGTATGACATATCGGTCTCTTAAATAGACTGAGATAGTCTGCTGCTTCTCAGATGTTTCTCCACAATAATCTCAAATGAGCGATAGTTTAGGCTGTAGGGATTCACATTAATACATCTTGTCCTAAACCAGGAAGTTTGGAGATCTGTGGAAAGGTTTGAATAAAAAAAAAAAAAGAAAAAATACATAATAAAAATATATAGTGTTATAGTAAATAATAAAAAATACAATGTTGTATAACTAATAAAAATATACTAAATAAATAAAAAAAACTAAAATAAATAAATTATTTAAAAAGTTGTTTAAAAAATAATACTTAATATAATACATCTAACAGTACAGTACTACAAAGAGTAGGGAAAAAATGTACTAACGTAATAGAAACAGGGTTATTATAGTTAACTAAAATATTAAAAAAAAGAAATGTTGCTTGAAATAATTTAGCAAATAAAATATTAAAAAACTTGGAAAAGTAAAAAAAACTGTGTAAAAATGAAACAATAAATAAATAAAATTAGTGATGTAGTAAATAATAAAATAGTGTTATAGTAAATAAAAATAATAATGTTATAGTAAATAAAAATTAAATGTTTAAATAAAAAGTGCTTAAATAAATAAAATAAAACAAATAATATAATGCATCTAATATAATACTAAAGGGAAAAAATGTAGTAATGTAATAGAATAGTTAACTAAAATTAAAACTTAAAACCCTAAAAAAAGTACTTTAACTTAAAATGTTTAAAATATACATACAACTATATGAAAATAAAAATAAAAAATTGATATTTTTTTAAATACAAAAATTAATAAAATCAAATAAACCAACTAATTTGCTAAAACTTTAAAATTAAAATGTAGTTGAAAAAAAATTTCTAACTAATCCAAAATATTTAAAAAATAGCATTTTGATAATAAAGTAACACAAAATATTTCCACATTATAAATATATAATTCTATTATATGTTTGAAAGAAATATTAATTTTTCACCGTATAAAATGGGTCTTTTCTACATGAAAATATATAACTGACTTGCACATTTTAAGTTGAGGGTGCCTTGCACAAGGATGATCATATTTAGGGGCAAAATAAACGATTTGTCTTTGTCTTCAGGTTCAGATGATTCTCCCAGGCTCCCGTTTCCCAGCCTCCCTCTCCCGGCTGCGGCCCGTCGCAGCGCTCGCTCCATAGACTATGATGAGAGCGGGGAGAAGATGCCGTGTCAGCGTCTGCCGCTCTACGTGGACTTCGAGGAGATCGGCTGGTCCGGGTGGATCGTGTCTCCGCGCGGATACAACGCTTACCACTGCAAAGGCTCCTGTCCGTTTCCCCTGGGTCAGAACATGAGGCCCACCAACCACGCCACGGTCCAGTCCATCATCAACGCCCTCAAACTGACCAAAGGCATCGAGACGCCCTGCTGCGTGCCTGACAAGCTCTTCAGCATCAACCTGCTGTACTTTGACGACGATGAGAACGTGGTGCTGAAGCAGTATGATGATATGGTGGCCGGCAGCTGCGGCTGTCACTGAGCAACCTCATTCATCTCTGGACGGCTCACACACTGACCTCTCTGTCAGAAATCTGGACTGGATGAAACTGTCAAATATGTAAATAGAGATCTAATTTTAATATATGGAGGAGCTTGAGTTGGTCGCTTATAAAAGATGTACATTTGTATATTGCATGTTGTGAACTATTATAAAGTCTAAATAAATTCTTACACAGAAATGATGGATAGAGTTGGTTTTTATTTCTGTTGTTGTTGTTGCTATAATTTATATATCGCAAAAAAAAACAAAAAAAAATTATTTCCTATTTTCCTTTTTTAATTTCTTTCCCCCATTTTTTCAGCTTTTTCCTTTTCCTCTTTTTATTTTCTCATTTCCCCTTCTTTTTTTCTATCTTAAAAATAATGGATAGTTGTTTTTTATTTCTGTTTGTTGCCAGATAATTTATATATAGCAAACTTTTTTTCTTTTCCTTTTTCCCCATCTTTCTTTCCCCACTTTTTTCTTCTTCCCCTTTTCTTTTTTAAATTTCCCTTTTTTAGTTTTTCCTTTTATATATTGCAAAAAAAAAAAAAACATTTTCTTTCCCCCTTTTGTTTTTCACTTTTCCTTACCCATTTGCTTTGTTCTTTACCCATTTTTTCTTCCACTATTTCTTTTCTTTTTACTTTTACCCTTTATTTTCCCATCCCCCTTTATTTCCCCTTCCCCCATTCTCACACATTTAATTTTTTCTTCCCCCTTTTTCTCTTTTCTCCTTTTCTTTTTTCCTTTCCACTTTTGCTTTTTCTTCCCCCTTTCTTGTTCTTTACCTATTTTTTCTGTTTACTTTTGCCCTTTTTCTTTTTTCTTTTGCCTTTCCCCTCTTCCATTATTTTTGTTGCTTTTTTCCTTTCTTTTCTTCTATCCCAGTTTTCTTTCTCCCTTGCTTTTTGCCTTTTTCTTTTCCTCTTTTCCATTTGTCATTCACCTTTTTCTTTCCCCTTTATTCTTTTCTTCTTTTTTGCCTTCCCCCTTGTTTTTCCACATTCTTCCCCTTTTCTTTTATACCCTTTTTTTCTTTTTCTCTCCTGTTTATTTTTCCTCTCTCCATTTTTCAACCCCCTCGTTATCTTTTCTTTTTTCCCCTTCTCTCTTTCTCCTCCACTACAAACAGAGGGTTTTGAAGACTCTCAGTATCTGTATCTTCATGATTCAGCTGAACTCACATTAATCAGTCCATTCACTGTAAAAAAAAATTCCGTAAAATTTACGGTAAAAAACCGGCAGCTGTGGTTGCCGGAATTTTACCGTTAAAAATACGGTAGCAACGTTTTAGGTTTTAACTTAAATTTACAGCTAAATACCGTATTTTCATTAACTGATGTAATGTTAATATACCAACCTATTGAAGTACTGAAATCTGTTTTGCACCTTTGTAATACACTGATAACCACCAAATGCAGATGGTGATGAGAAAGTCACATGATGAACCAAAGCCCATCACAAGCAGCTTTTAAATAATAACATATATAGAAGGTGCACAGTGTCATTCACACAAACACTAAACACCATCATGGTAACACACATGAAACTGAAATAATGCAATAAACATTCATTTAACAACATTAGGTGTAACACACAACCCTAATATACAAAACTGATAAGAAAAAACTAAGAAACATAGTTATTTCAACAAAAAACATCAAATTTGAAATGTAACACAGGGAATTCTGGGAATGTCAATTTACGGTTATTCACTGTAAATTATACGGTCTTTTTCACTTCCAAAAACGGTATACTACCGTAAAATTAATGTCCAATACATGTAATGTCAGTAACAGTTTTTCACTGTATATAGTAGGGGAATTTACCGTTAACCATTTAACAGGTTTTTACTGTAGCATTTTTACAGTCTTTTACCGTTAATTTCACGGTCATTTTTTACAGTGTTGAGCTGCAGATCCAAACATCACCAGAAGATGGTGACAGATAAAGCAGAAAAAAATGGTCCAAAACAAAGAAATACAAACGTAACATGAATATAACATGTAGTAACTTTAGGCTGATCTGCAGCATCTGATCTGAATCTGTCCAGACATGTTTTCCCAGAGCTCATGGAAAAGTGCCAACAAAAACAGCAGCTGACAGGTAGAGATGAGAGCTGTTACCCAGAGAGAAAGTAAAAGAACAGCAGGTAAACAGCTGCCAGATCAACTGATACCGTTCAGCCTCTGTGCCAACCAAGTCAACTCACAATAGTGCGCTGATGCACCAGTGCTTGCATATTTAATGCCATAATTGAGATGCATTTGCCGATATGAACACAATACACCAGGCTGCTTTCCATGAGATCTCTAGTCAAAACGCTTTAAAATGACTGAAACCAGCATGAAGAGAGAGTTTCTCACAAAACTCATGACTGGGTCACATTTCGCTCCTTAAAAAGAAAGAAATAAGAGTCATCATTGAAATAATGGTGGAAAAAGTCAAATATGAAATGTTCATAAACATTACAGTAATTCGCAGTGTTATTGTTAAACTATTTAAAAAAAAAACATTTTGTTAATTGATATAAAGTTGAAATTAAAATTAGATGAAAATGATGAAAAAAAATGAAAAGTATAAATGTTGCCTTGGCAACTAGCTGAAATAAGTTGCCAAGGATAAGTACTAAATTACTAAAAGTGAAATAAAAACAAACAATTTTCGAAATATAAAAAAATGTAAAACTTACAAAAAAACAAAAACAAAATGACTAAAATCTAAACTAAAAGTTAAAAACTAAAATCTAATTCAAAGTATTAATGAAAACTATAATGGTATACAAATAACACAAAAATAACACTGGTTATGAGTATTTGGGACATAAAACATGCCTATTTGTCATGTCTTTTTAAGTCTTTTTATTTTATAAATTTTTCTTCCTTTTTCCTTAGTTTAAAAAATACGCTAAAACTAAAATGTCTAAATATTAATATAAACTATAAAAGTATATAATTAAAACAAAATTAATAATGAGTATTTGGGACAGAAAAAAATGCTTAGTTGTCATATAAATCCTTAATATTTTGATTGTTCCAAATGTACTCATTTTATTTGATACATTATTATGTATTTATTTGTTTGTTTGTGTAATTTTATTTTATCAAGTATAATTAGTTTTTCTTTTAATAGGCAGTGACATTTTCACCAGAAAGAAAGTGATGTATAGTTTTTTGGAGGAGTCGGTTTGTTCTTCCAAGGTCTTGTTGTCCACTGTTATACAGTAGAAATCTGTTCACTACTCTCTATCACACAATAATTCTGTGAAAATGAACATTGAATATTGTTGTACATCACTTCACCGTAGCAGCATATTTCCAGCGTTCGCAGCATGTGAACGGGTCAGTAATCTGACGCTCGGGTGTCTCCCCCGCTCTCCCCTGACCGACAGGACACATTCACGTCCAAGAGAGACCGCCATTCACAGCAGCTAAATGATGAAATGCTGCCATTATCAGAGAACTAAAGGCCTCGCAGCGGCCGACACCTGATCTGCCATGTCTCACTGCAGCCTTTTGTGCCAGTATTTCATATCTGAAATATCTGCTGCCATTCGGCTGCAGTCGAGAGCCAGTTTGCCATGGAGCTGCAAGAATGGGGAACAAACAGACCATCTTTACATCCCAGCAACTGGACGCATATCAGGTCAGGCATCATTTTTGATAGCACACTACTGTTCAAAAGTCTCTTCTGCTCACCAAGGCTGCATTTATTTGATCAAAAATACAGTAAAAACAGTAATATTGTGAAATATTATTTCAATTCAATATAACTATTTTCTAATTGAATATAGTGTAAAACTTAATTTATTTCTGTGATGCGCAGCTGAATTTTCAGCATCATTACTCCAGTCTTCAGTGTCACATGATCTTCAGAAATCATTCTAATATGCTGATTTGCTGCTCAAGAAACATTTCTGATTATTATCAATGTTGAAAACGGTTGTGCTGCTTCATATTTTTTGTGCAAACCGTGATATATTTGTTGCCAGATTCTTTGATGAAAATTGAAAATAGAAATATTTTGTAACATTATAAATGTCTTTACTGACACTTTTGATC
>NW_015641089.1:589686-615073 GCF_001515625.1 Sinocyclocheilus rhinocerous
TAATAACCCCAAACTTTTGAACAATAGTCTCACCTGCATCTATTTTAAAATACATTTAAAAATTACATTATTCATGAATATATATGCATGCTTTGCACCTCATTATAATTTTTTCCTCACAGAATTATAAAACATTTGCATGAAGTGACCTTTGAATCTTAAAAATATCTATGTTTAGAATAATACAGAGTTGAAATGCTGCTTAGTGAATCATTGCATGAATCATTTTGCTTCTCTTCTTTTGTAGGACTGCACTTATTTCACCAGAAAAGAAATTCTGAGGTGAGGTAGCTACTTAGTAAAATTAAAAAGGCATCTGAGCTGTAACTACTAAAGTCGTATTATAGACTTAGGTAGTAGCGGAATAGTTGAGAAGAGTTATCAATGAATATTTGACATCTTTCCTCAGACTGTTTCATCGATACCGAGATTTGGCTCCGCAGCTCGTGCCGCTGGACTACACGAACCAACCGGAAGTGCGTTTGCCCTACGAGCTGATCGGCAGCATGCCGGAACTGAAGGTACGGCGCAGCTCACTCCTGTTCCTCATCAATTATGAACCTCCTACTAATTGATCGCAGTCTTCGTGAGGTTAAGCGTTATCAGATCCCTTTACCTCTAGAGGACCAGAGTTTAATGAAGTGTTTGTATTCGCAAAGAGAAAACAAACGAAAGCATTTGAGACACGCAAATACAGAACTAATGAAATTATATTCAAAAAGATTTACCAATAATTATGAGGATGGACATTACCATATGCCAACCTGAGAATAATTTATTCTGATAGCCCAATATTTATTCAAACGAGTAATTTGTGTTTTCTGTCAGCTGTTTAGAATCAAAACCTGCGATGATTCCAGAATGAAAAATGAAAATTAGGCTGTGTTTTATTCACCCCCGAGACATTCTAGGTGTATATGACTTTCTTCTTTCAGACGAATCCAGTCGGAGTTATATAAAAAATTGTCTTTGATCTTTCAAGCTGTTTAATGGCACTCAGCGGGTGTTGCATTGCTTCAGGCATGTTGTGTTCACTTGTGTTATCTTTGACTAATATTTAAATTTGTTTGATGATCTGAAACATTAAAGTGTGACAAACATGCAAAAAAATAAGAAATCAGGAAGTGGGCCAACACTTTTTCACACCACTGTACACCTAGGATGACTTGAGGGTGAGTAAAACACAGCCTAATTTTCATTTTTGGGTGAACTAACCCTTTAACATAATTTAAGGAAAAGAGAAAAAAGTTATTGTTTTCATAGTTTTTTGACTCGTGTAGTCTTGCATTTTAATAAATAATTTTGCAAAAGACAAGTAGCAGTAATACTGCTATTATTAAATTATATTATTTTTTAAATTATTAAAAATATATATTTTTTCATAGGACTAATATTATTATTCAGGAACAAAATACTATAATGTACAAATTTATATTACAGATAAAATGGTATGAAAATTTCATATTATATTCATATTCATATAAATTTCACGATTATAGTGACCAAAATTATCACATCAATATTATCACCAGGGGTTAAATTGGGTAAATTGGCTATGCTTACGCTGGTGACTCATCGTGGACTTTCTCATACATTTTCAACAATATAGGCTATTTTGAAAATTTTCTCATTCTTACTAATTCAAGCAATGATATGTTTTTATTTATATGAATGTATCTCTGCGCCTCCTACTGGCAGAGAACCAATTTGCGTGTTCAATAAGCCTGTCTGCAGTTTTTGTTCAGATCAATGCGAAAATCCGCTCATTTAACCCCGTTTTAAATTAATATAATAGTTTATACTTCTGAATCATCCCTGTTCTTAAAAAATGGTTTAAAGGCTGCAGGTTTTTCATTTTATAATTTATTTTGTTTTTGTGAAAACCTGTAAATCATGTTATTACAGTCATTTTACAGTTTAATGTTACCATAGACATTGCCCTACCCTGCTCATGGTAGGCTATTCATTTTTATTTTGAAATTAATTTTTTTAGGTCTTTAAAAAAGCTTTAAAAAGTCTTGATTTTAAAATTCCTGCAGATGTAGCTTTGCACACTGCCAGCATCTAGAATGATTTTGATCAGCATTTCAGTATTCATAGCCTCTCAGCTTGTTATATTTTACAGTTTGTCTAATCGATATTAGATTTTGTTGGCTTTGCATACACATGTGCACCCCTCGAAAGCCTGAAACCTCAGAGAATTCTTGCACTTGAACAGTTTAAAATCGTTTGAATGCTTTTAGATTGGCAAGACTTAAAACACATGCAAGTCAAAAATAAAGCATTAAGCTGAAGGTGGAAATTTTCCAAAAAGCGTACAAACTCTTAAGAATAAAATGTCATGTTTTATGTAGGATAACCCGTTCAGGCAGAGGATCGCTGAGGTTTTCTCTGAGGACGGAGAAGGGAACATGACTTTGGACGACTTTCTGGACATGTTTTCAGTGCTGAGTGAAATGGCCCCACGGGACCTGAAGGCCTATTACGCTTTTAAAATCTACGGTCAGTTTGAAACCAGAATTATACCTAAAATTAGCAACTCTTTGTGGGTTTAGCTCAAACTGGTTTGAAATGATGCTAACCGGCCTCTCAATCAACCTTTAGTTAAAGGGTACTTCTATGTCTTTTGTTTTTTTCAACACTGAATCTAACAACACACATATTTAACAGTTCAAAATGTGTGGTAAAACCCAAAGTTCATAACTCAACTCAAGTTCATAATTGTTAATGCGTTTTTTATGTAATGTAATCATTAGCAATTTTTTAAAGGATGTAATGGAATTGTGCATTGGATTTAATAGATTAATGATAATGTATTGTATTATTTATATACTAATATAGTTTTTATGAATTAGTTTGTATTGTAATATTTTCCATTTTAAGTTTAGTTAAATTTTTGTATTTTATGTGCTTTTTTCATTTAATAAACACACACAGACAAAACATACAGGAGGTCAACAGTATCACCTTCATGATGCATAGATCCAAAATGAAAGATCAAGTATTAGTTATTAAGACAAACGGCAAGTTGGGGACATTATTATTGGACAGGGAGAGAAGAGAGATGCCATGGGTACAGATGAAGATGCAAATATGAACCCAAAAACAGCATCTCCTGGAGGTGGAAAGAGAACAAGGTGCAAACAGGAAGTAGCTCAACATTTAAGCTTGGAAAAAGAAAAGTGGCCATTTTTAGGATGCGGCATATTGCAGCGAGAAGAGAATTTCATGCACTTCTGCCTCGCAGAAAAAAAAAAGTCAAACACTGTGCTTCTCAGACTTTTAAAAACACTTTCAGGTCACGTTTCACCCCAAATCATATGGAATATATATATATATATATATATATATACTGTATATAACAATTAACTTCCCAAATTGTGTAAAAAATTAAATAAAAATGTATTACAATGATTTTTTTTTTTCAAAGCTAGTACAACACACACTGCCCTGATATGCAAATAGTTGATATATTTTATTTATATATGTATATAAAATGTTATAATTTTTGTGCGGGACAGTAATAATTAGACCGCAATCATAAAAACATGCTTGTCATGAAAAAAAATGTTTTTGGGGTGAAATTTGACAGGTTTTGTGAGATTCACTTATTTGGATTCTTATAAATGAAGAACTTGTTTTCACTCAAAGCTAACGGGTGCTGAAGCTTGTGATAAAGTTTCCTGACCTATTGCTGGTGAACACAACTGCACCGACATGTTTCATTTTACAATATGACTACAAAACGTACATTTGAGTATACTGCAGTGCAAAGGCAAAACTACACAATTTGTCAAAATAAGGGTCTCTTGTGACAGGAGTGAAAACAGTGTGTGAAAACATATATATATATATATATACACACATGTATTTGAAGGGCTGTACAACTCTCTAGCGTTGCATTTCTTGCATTAATTATAAGCATGTGCTTATGACAACACACTATTCAGAACTCAGGAATGGTGGATTACTGTATTCTGGGTAGTTAAGCCTAGTCATATGAACCAAATCTGTTTGTTTTTACACTGTGCAACCCAAACTAATAAGACTGACATGCTGTAGGACTGTGTTTCAGATGATACACGTACAGTCCTTTCATAATACATGAGAAATATGAACGAATTAACAAAACATAACTGATAGAAGACTATTTATTCAAACTGTACCAATAGCAGCCAATGCATAAAACTAGCTTTAGCCACTATCAGGAGAACTGATCATTCAAGACTTGTAGAAATGTTCCTTGGGGGAATGAAAATGGCTTAATCTCAAAACGAACATGAATTCGGCAGGTCATACTCCAAAACGCCTGTCTTTATGATGCAAAACTATCACTTGGCACAAACTACACACAACACAAAAGATACTGATAAAGTGCATGGACTTCTGTATACGCGAGGTGCTTTCTCAAGTATAGCTCTGCTTTTCAGGTTACAGTCACCCATTTTCATTGCTTTTGGTTACGCATACTTGTTAACACTACAAACTCAGCATTTCCACATCCTATCAAGGGCTACGTGTCAGTTTCATTTGATTACACTAGTAGATTAAATTCAAGTGTTTTTAATTAAAGAACGCTTTCATGTTGGGCCGTTTTCAGGTCGTGATAAAGCAAGACCTGCACTCTAAAAAATGCTGGGTTAAATACAACCCAGTGCTGGGTAAAATAGGGACAAACCCAGCAATTGGGTTATTTTGAACCAGCGGTTGGGTTACTACCCAGAAGGTTGGGTTAAACATTTATTCAAACCGCTGGGTCAAAACAGCCCAATTGCTGGGTTTGTCCCTATTTTACCCTGCACTGGGTTGTATTTAACCCAGCATTTTTTTTAGAGTGTGAGGCTTGGATTTATTCAAAGGAATGTTATAAGGAAAGCTAGCGCCACTGCATAAAAGACTGAACTATTTGGAAATAGCTTCATGTGCATGTTTTAAAAAAAAAAAGGAAGGGTAGTTTTAACAAGGCAGTAGTAAACATGTCTTAATGAATAAAAAGCAGGATCTTCATTTGTTTAATATGAAACCTTGACTGCACTAAGTTTGTGAATGCAACACTTTTGTGTAACAGGTCTGAAAAATAAAAACTGGGGACAAAAACAGCGAAATGTTTGCTTTTTAAAAAATGAAAGCAAGGAAAAAGCATCTAAGAGGTGGGTTATAATATCCCTCTACTTACAATAAGGTCATGTGATTGTCGAAGAATGCATGAGGGCTGAAAATAAAATGGAATGATAAAGAAAGTCCCACGTAACTCTCAAGCTGGCTCAATATCAGATCACGACTGCTTCCAGGTCGCCATGAAGGAATGGATCAATTTTGGCAGTTGTGTGCTCAAAACGAGCAATTGAAACAAAGATACGGGATCTCCTTTAGGTGCACGTTTACTGCTGGAACTACTGCGTTGATGCTGCAGCACCCAGCTCTTCGCCTTGACTTGCAGAACCAATGCATTCCCACCACGGTTTCATCAGGGAAGGGTCGTAAGCGGCATCGCTAATCTGTCAATGGAAGAAGATAAGAGGAGCCAGGAACTCCGACTGCCCTAGGGCTGGAAGAAGAGCGCGACAAGAGAAGGAGAGATGGGATAAAAGAGGAAGGAGGAGGAGTGCTAAGAGGGAGAGCATAGTCCAGTCGTGTCCAGCCCATGGGCGGCGGACAGTAAGGCCTTGGTCTTCACAGTAGCACACAGCGGAAGAAGCTGCTCTTTTTCTGCTGTTCAGTGGTAATTTTCACTCCATGGTTGCTGCTCTGAGGATTGTTGCCCTCCTGTGCGAGCAAAGAAAAACAAACCTCATCAGACTCAAGACTCAGAATCATTTTATTACTACAGCTCAAGCTAGCCAGAAAATGTGCTAATACGGAGCAAGAGATATCGGATTTGTTCATCCAAAAGGAAAACTGTGGTTACACTTTACTTGAAGCCTTTATATATATATAATGAATTATAAAAGTATTTTTAATGCATTTATTATAATGCATTGTAAGATCTCATTAATAATGCAACAGTTATAATATATTATAATACTTATCTATTCATTGTTGCACCTTAAGAAAACAATGCATTTAAAAAACAAGAAAAACAACCAATTTCAGATGTAAAAACGTATCTTCAAATGTTACAAGGCATTTTAACTTTCATTACAATTTATGAAAATACATTGGAATCTGCAAATATTATAATGCATTTTAACTTTGATTACAATTATTTATGAAAATGTATAATGCATTACAACATACATTATGAATACTGTTATACTGCATTAAAGGGTATAAAAATGCAGTATGCTTTAGGCTATAAAGGCTTTAAGCAAGGTATTACCAAAAATTGTCATTATTTACTATTTAATTTATTTAATAAGACATCCAAAAGTTGACTTCATGCAAAATCAACTTATTTCCAAGATGATAACTGCATAGCAATCGATTAAACGTGTAACACAGATCATGTGACCTGTATATTACTGTTGGAAATGTTTGTTTCATACTGTTTCACATGCTAGTTGTCTCACTTGTTAACACTGATGCATTAACTAATGAACTAACAATGAACAAACAGCATTTATTAACCTTTGTTAATATGTCAGTTAATAAAAAATTTTGTTATTCACAGTGCATAAACTAATGTTAACAGATACAACTTTTGATCTTAAAAATTTATTAAATTAACATCAACTAACATTAATAAATGCTGTAGAAGTATTGTTCATTGTTCATGTTAACTACTGTAGTCAACTAATGAAACCTTATTGTACAGTGTCACCCAATTATCAAACTAAATTAATTTTTACACAAAGCTAAAGCACAGAAAGGGAAAGTCTTACCAATTTTGTGTCCATCTTTGCTTTTATGTCTCTGGCGAGCGTTAAGAATGCCTGTGGGTAGAGCAGAAAACGTCATTATGTCTCGATTATATCTTTAAACATTCAGTCAGCTGCAGATATAAGGAAATTAAATGAGGATTCATCATAAAAGCCATTTACACTTACATTCTCAACGTTGATATTAGCCTTCGCACTCGTCTCCATGAACTTGATGCTGTACTCTAACGCCAGCTAAACGAGTACAGGCAGATTTTAGTATGGAAAATACAAGTATATGATTTCTCTGGACTGTTTAGCAGTTCTAGCCATTCGTGGTGATTAACTAAACACATTCTTGTGGAAGGTGGTATCATTGCTGTAGAGTCTTATACAATGAAAGTTAAATTATATTATACTAGCATATTATGCTCTTTTTGCTTGTTTTGAAAAAAAAAAAAAGTGGTATAGGAGAAGCTCAAGGAACAAGGTCGCTCACCTTCTCGCCTCTGTCTTTTGACACCTGCCTCTTCTCATTAATGTCACATTTGTTCCCCAAAATCATTTTTTCTACATCCGCTGATGCATGCTGGGTTGAAAACACAAGAACATGAGCAGCAATAATTTGCTGTTGAATATGCAAACATTATTGGTACACTGGTAATGCTACATTTTCAAAACTGACTAGTCTGAATGACTAGTAATTAGGTTACTTGTAGTTTAGACAACACTAATAAGAGTTCACATAACATTAGGGCTGTCGCGATTCGTCGATTTTATTCGACTATTCGATAAAAAAAAAAAATCCTCGACTTCATTTTGCTCGTGTCGACTAACCGGCAAAATACCGGAAGTGGCGCATTTCATGGACGAGAATCCATAAAACACATTATTTGTCTGTTTCCCAAGGCTGCATGATATATTAAACCCTGCTGCTTCAACACTAACTGCGGTTACTGAAACCACGCCTTCTTTCTTTGCGTGCACATTTGGGCGGCATTATGCAAATATTTCCACATAGTGAGGTAGTATTAGTGAGTGTAATTATTTATTTTATAACCGTTTGTTGCAAAAAAATGCGGATAAGACCTGATGATTATGCATATTAAGCAAGCGCTGCACACAGCAGAAGCCTTGAAATCTGAAGTGTACTGTTAAGGAAGATAAATTGGGCACTGAAACACTCACCTCCTCTATGTTTCGGATCCAGTTTTTGATGTTGTCAAATGATTTCTCATTGGTAATATCATAAACCAGCATGATACCCTGAGATCAGAGCACAAGACAAATTACAACTGTGCACAAAACAGCAATTATGAAGACAACAGCAGAAGTGTTATTACTGCGTTAACCATGTGCTGAAAATCCTTAATCTAATTCAAAAATGTCCAGCCTTTTAAAGATTGCTTGTCAAACTCTCATTATGCAATAATATAATAAAATCTTGGTTTCAAACGTGTTTTCTCGCAATTAGCGCAGGCCTACGATCAATCATTTCCAAAAAGAAATACAAAATTTGTGTTACTGAAAAAAATTCAATATTTGGTAATAACAGCATACTAAGAAATTTATAAGCATTTTTGACCGGGAACACAACGTGTGTAACAAGGTGGGGGGGAAAAGAAAAACATTTAGAAAATATTTTTGGGAAGTAGTTATAACTAGTGTAAGCCAAGTCAATAGGTTTTGGTCTAATGCAATAACATTAACTACTTTTTCTGGAAAAAGAAACTCCTCTCCAGAACACAACATAAGGGTTAACCAGCGAGACAGACCAGAAGCTCATACAAAGCACAGTAAAGGAGTACATACTTCAGCATCATCTTACCATTGCACCTCTGTAATACGCCGTTGTGATCGTTCGGAATCGCTCCTGTCCTGCCGTGTCCCTGTAAAAATCAAACAATATCAGTGTTGTAACTGCAGTCCTGCTGAAATGCAGTTAAACTGGAGGATGACCTCCTCCTTACGAGAACAATGACAAAACTGAACCACTGACACGTGCTGCTCTGTAAAGGAGAAATTAAACCGGTCATGGTTTCACTAGTCAAACAGCGGCTCCTTCAGAAAACGAAGTCACCCATGCCATTCCAGCAATCTGCTAATGTTCAACTAGTGCTGAGAGTGACACTAGAAGGAAAAGACGACTAGAAACTCACCATATCTGTAACTTTATCTTCTTGCCATCTAGTTCTATTGTCCTGATCTTGAAATCGATACCTGGAAGAGACAATACGTAACTGCACAACTGTCATAAGCTGAAAAACCAACCCAATACAGTGCCTCTTTCAAATATGTCCACTTCCAGCAACATCACACTATTTTTATCCATAGGATGCATATGAACACGTGCTTTATGAACAGATGGCAAAGCCATGCATCCAATCAGCTAGACATTTCTTATCAGCCTTTCATATTACAAAGTAACAAAAACATAAGCATGACCAGTAAAATTATACATTATTGAATGATCGAATGATCTTAACAGAGCAATTGATTAAGAAAATGTTCCATTTACATCAATACACTCAAAAAGTACCATATTACTACCACGCTTTTGAACATATTACCATGAAATCATCACATTTTTGAACATGTAGATGTCGATAACACGGTTTCGGAAGTTCCATTCTATAAAGTAACTTGGATTACTACGGTTAAAGTATACAATAATCATTCAGCACCAAGGTATCTATATCAAAGTACCTTCTCATATTAGCATAACTGTACCATGGTACTACCACAGTAAAAGTTTTTGTAAAGCTATTTAACTGAAAGTGGACATGTATATTATTAAGTCCTAAACATCTTATAGTGTTATTTCTAATCATAAATTTTAAGCATTTTAATTGGATATTCACAGAATGATTCTAGTTATTTGATATTTAAGTTTACAAAATAAGCGAATCTATCATTTAGTATCGGAGTCATTCTGTCAGAACAGCTAACAGTTGGATGCTAACAAATAGAAACGTTCATCAGACACCTTATCACCGCACAAAATAATTAATTAAATGACAACACCAGCAAAACTGTCAAAGTTAAACAAAACAAACCACATGAACTCAAGAAGAGCTAACAGTTACTAGTCCATTAGCCTAGCCGTTAGCACAGCCTGACGTTTTTATAAACAATCGGAGTACAAAACCTTTAAAACAGAGACATTAATACCTATCGTCGAAATAAACGTCGAGTTAAAGGCATCCTCCGAGAATCTGAACAGCACACAGGTCTTCCCGACGCCGGAATCCCCGATTAACAGCAGTTTAAACAAATAATCGTAGGTCTTCGCCATACTTAATGTATTGCGGAAATCCCGCCCGGTACTTTAGCAGACAGCGCAGAATCCGCAAAGCAGCGAGGAACTGACCAATCATACTATGGAGAAGGCGGTGTATATGAATATTAATGAGGTACGTCATAACCTTCCAGCAACGTGCGGGCACGGACCGTCATTAATATTCATAAGACATCTATGACGCCTTCGCCATAGTAGGATTCGTTCGTTCGCCAGCGGTCGTGACGGCCACGTCGAACGTCAGACTACACGATTAATATTCATAAGCTAAGTCTTCGCCATAGTGAGATTCGTAAAATGTGCTTCCTGAACTATCACAAGACCTCATACCTTCACAGCAATTACTTACGTAAGTCTGTGCCTCAAGGTCATTACTAATTAGCGTGTGTGGCCGGTCAAATTCCTTCATAAGACTTGGCTTCAGGCCTGTGGTTTATTTTCGCTATGGTCTATTTCCCCATAATATTAATGTAAAACAATTTTTATATTCATAAATATTTAAATGTAAACATATATATATATATATATATATATATATATATATATATTGCATTAAAATAAAGAGAATATGAAAATAATGTAAAAATGCAGAAAAAAGAAGCTTCATCTTCTTTTGCAAGATATAATAATTACAATAATTTTGTACTTTTCTTGTGACATATCTTCCAACAGGCAAGTGTAATTAAAAAAAAAAATAATTCTCAGATTGGTGTGGTGTGCAAATAAGTAAACATTTATTTAGTTTAACAGGTATAGAAAACATCAAACCACAGTGAAAATAGCCCTTGCAGCATCAAGGGTACAAAATGGTCCCATAAATGACAAACTAATAAAATCTTCTTCATGCCAAAAATAGTCCAAGAAATCTCTATGTTCCAATACCTTTACAACTTTATGTTTTTTGGTACATTCGCATACATTTTCCTAGCATCACTACTAAAATGTGATTTACTAATTGTTTTATGCACTGACCCTTTGATGTTGCGTTTCCATTGTTTTAGGTATACTTTCTGCCTTTATGTTCATTCAGAAGAAATAAATAAAACAACACTACCCTCACACAGCAGACAGATCGAAAAAAATTTAAAAAACTGAAAAAGGGAAACATTCTTACATGCAATAATGGGTCATAATTTGAAAGTCTAAAAACATAAAACACTATTAACTATTAAAATATTATTATATTTTGGTTGTATGCCATATATTGTGTCAGAAGTTGTATTTAACCTGCAGCACTCTTGGACAAATGGCAACAACAAGACATTATTTATTACTTAATGGACTAATAGGTGCATTAGGAAATAATCAGAAAATTATAAACCAAAAATAATTGGTGGAAATAACAAAACGTACAACATACAAACTCCAAAAACATGAAAAGCTAAACATAGAACTGCTGCAATGTTCTTCATGGACTGCTTCTCGTTTGCTCACAAGCTGTTGAGCTCCTGAAGCGTTTGATCCAGGACTTGATGCATCTCCAGGTTCTGCTGTTTTGCCTCAGCCACATCCTCTGAAATAAGCCAGCACCATGATTTAAAGAGACACAATAGCAAATATTTCTGCCATTTTTCTAAACATGATTCTCTAAAGTGTTGATTGCATAACAAGTCTGTCCCTTCCGGGTTTAAACCAGTAAACTATAAACCACAGCTGGGTTATGGAAGTAAAATCCCATTCATTTCGCCTCCACGGAGAAGCTGATTTTTACAGATAATGCAGAAACCTTTTTAAGGACAGAAATGCAATAAGCTCTGAGATTCTTAAGTCATAATATATGAGATTTTAGTCATAATATATGTTTATGTAGAAGCCACATGTGTGATTTCAACTTTTTTTAAGCAATGTTTTTAAACAAATTGTTGCCATGTGCTCTTAAACTTCTTATAGATATTTGCATATATTTGTATATTTTGCGGTAAAACTTTTTTAGAAATAATAATAATAATTATTATTATTATTCCACTATTGCAAGTCTCCTTGTTTAAAAGGCATAAATATAAAGTGTGATTTCAACTTTTTTTTAACAAATTGTTTCCCTGTGCTCTCAAGTACTTATATATTTACATATATTTAAATATTTAAAAATAATAATATTTAAAATATTTTAGACTAAATAAATTATACACACACACACATATACGTTTTATTATTATTTTCTATGAGTTTTGGCTTTGTGACAAATTTCTTATGTTCCACTGTTGTAAGTCGCTTTCTTTGGATAAAATGCATAAATACATAAACGTAAATGAAAGCACTATATTCAGCATTGCTATACAAAAGAGGATCATTAACACCTTAAATATGAAATAACTATCACATGTCTAATATAAAAAAAAGTTGTTTCTTTAATATTTTGTGTTTCTATGAAAAGGGCCACAAAGATGGAGAAAGACTAGACTAGACTCAAGATCAGAGAGGCAGGAAATATGTATTATTTCTAAAAGCATGAAAATGAAACAAGTGGGAGTGTTCAAAGAGCAGAAAAAAACTTTATTCAATTTTAGAGGAATAACCAAACTTCAAGAGAGTGCAAAATACATAAGGCACCGCTGAGGAAGAAAGGGTGAGCAGAGAAAGCGAGCCAATCAGGATTATTTATGCAGAGCTATCAATCACAGTTAGCACTCATAATGTTCAGCTCGAGCACTGCTGATACATAAAAGCATCTATAAGGAGGTCATATCATTGAGAGCGTGATCCAGCTCCTCACTAATGGCCTTGTATTTCTGTAAATTAATTATACACACACACACACACACACACACACATATATACGTTTTATTATTATTTTTTATGAGTTTTGGCTTTGTGACAAATTTCTTATCTTCCACTGTTGTAAGTCGCTTTCTTTGGATAAAATGCATAAATACATAAACGTAAATGAAAGCACTATATTCAGCATTGCTATACAAAAGAGGATCATTAACACCTTAAATATGAAATAACTATCACATGTCTAATATAAAAAAAAGTTGTTTCTTTAATATTTTGTGTTTCTATGAAAAGGGCCACAAAGATGGAGAAAGACTAGACTAGACTCAAGATCAGAGAGGCAGGAAATATGTATTATTTCTAAAAGCATGAAAATGAAACAAGTGGGAGTGTTCAAAGAGCAGAAAAAAACTTTATTCAATTTTAGAGGAATAACCAAACTTCAAGAGAGTGCAAAATACATAAGGCACCGCTGAGGAAGAAAGGGTGAGCAGAGAAAGCGAGCCAATCAGGATTATTTATGCAGAGCTATCAATCACAGTTAGCACTCATAATGTTCAGCTCGAGCACTGCTGATACATAAAAGCATCTATAAGGAGGTCATATCATTGAGAGCGTGATCCAGCTCCTCACTAATGGCCTTGTATTTCTGCTTCTGAGCATAGAGTTCATCTGGAGGTCAAAGGTCAAGAGCAGAAAGGACAGATGTTTCGGCCAAGGATGGAGAACGCAGGAGACAGGAACAGGAAATGATAGACAGAAAACAAAAGGAAACAGTAAGTTCAACAGGTCAAAGTGGACAAGACAGCATGATAATGCCTAAAAATGCTTTCTAGGTAGGCAGCTCACTAGATACAAGAAAGAAAGGAAAAAGAAAGAGAAAAGGGGGATGAAAAAATCGAAGTCTAATCCTAAACACTTAGATTTGTTCATTTTTTGTGCATTTATATGTTCAGTATTATTACATTTATTTAATATTAATCAATTATGAAACAAATTAAATTTCTACAGATGATAATAGTTCTTAATAAACAGGAATATAACAGTGCTAATGTTTTATTAAATTGAAAATTATTTATTAATTATTTAAAATGAATATAAACATATATATAAATCATTTGTTAAGTTGTATTTAATACTAATCAATTATGGAAAATTCAATTTCAGCTCTACAGAAAAATTCAAAAGTAGCTCTACAGAAGATAATAATTCTTAATAAACAGAAATATAACTACGTTAAAGTTTTATTAATTTAAAAAGTATTTATTATTTATAATAAATATCTTTTAATTGTAAAATTATTTATTTATTAATTATAATAAATATACATATATAAATAATTTATTACATTTTATTTAACATTAATCAGTTATTAAACAAACTCAATTTCAGCTGTAAAGCAGCTCTACAGAAAATAATAGTTCCTAATAAACAGGAATAGAACAATGTTGATGTTTTATTAATTGTAAAATTATTTATTTATTAATTATAATAAATATACATATATAAATCATTTATGAAATGTTATTTAATATAAATCAATTACGAAACAAATTCAATTTCAGCTGTAAATTTCATTTCAGCTATAAAGAGCTATTTAATATTATTCAGCCAAATTTAGTTCAGTGTTCTTTCAATTTAGTTCAATAACAGTGTCAATGTTGCGAAGTTCATCAATTATGAAACAAGTTCGATTCGGCTTCAATTCATCTTCTCCAGGTGTTTGCAAAAACGTTTTAAAAAGACGAGTCGAACAGGCTGAAGATCCGAACACCGTTAGCTCTGTTCTTTCAGTACAATGAAAAGAGAAATAAAGCCGCTGCACACGGTCATAAGAGACCAAGGCTAATGCAGCTGACGGTGTTAGTGACCTCATCAGCTGGAATACCTCAGGACCCAATCACAGCTTACCCTCGAGGCCATCGATGGTCTTTTCCAGTTTGGCCACCGACCTTTCTGCAAACTCAGCACGAGTCTCAATCTACGGGGGAAAACGCAGAAAGAAAAAAGGATTTGAAAAGCTCAGAGAATGGCCTGAATGTCACGCATCTGACCTACGAAAGAAAGACTTGCATGCAAAACTATTAGAACGAACAGCTGCTTTATGTTAAACTCGCTCACCTCTTTCAGTCTATCAGTGAGAACTTTGATCTCCTCTTCGTACTTGTCCTCTTTCTCCGAATACTACAGACAGAAAACATGCAAAAGCTTATTTAGATCACTGGTTCTCAACCGGTCTTTCTTCAGGTCTCAGATTTAACACTGGACATCAAGTGGCAACATGGTACCAGTATGGCTTACGTTAAATAATATGTTAAAAGTATTGAAATGCATTGATATTATCATGAAATGCACAGACCCAGCAATAAAAAATACTACTAGAACGGAATAGAAAAGTTTATAATTTTGTATATAAATAAACAGCACAAGTGTGATTTAACACTGAACAAACACTAATATATTGTTTTATTAGCCATATTACCCAGAGGTGGATGAATTTGCATAGAATTTGAAAAAAAAAATTAGATGCATTTTATTCTCACATTGAAAAGTTCATAAGCCTAATTAATTTACTGTCCTAATATAAATGGTAATATAATATATTTAAGCATTTATATTGTGCATTAGGACAAGAAACTAAAAGTAGTTTATTACTAAATACAACTAACCATTTCTAACTGTGTGTTTGATTAGTTGTTTTTAGTTAAATTACAGTCAAATTATGCTTTTGAAAAGCTGTTCGCTAGACTACAAGTCAATCAAACCACACTAAAGCCATTAAAGCCGTTTATTTTATAATCCTCCATGTTTTATAAAAAACACCTTAAATTATATAATTTCATTTTAAATAATTAATAACAACAGTATTTAGCAAACATTTGATTTCCTACTAAAGTGCAGGAGCTTCATGTAACACTGTTGAGAAATGACTCAAATGAATCATTTTTTTTTGAACCAGCTCACTGTAATGAACCTTCTAAAGGCACTTGTTCGCTAAGATGAATCAGATTTCCCAGATTCCTGCGTTCTAGTTCATTCATGTTCAGTACAATTGGCCTCATTCATGAAACACTAGCAGAACCAGTTTCTGTGCAAATCATCACTTACATGCATCATCACATTCGGTTCAACAAACAGCTTAGATCAGAATGCGTTATGAACAATTAAAGGCAGGGTATGTGACTTTTCAAAAACACTTTAGAAAACTGATTCGGGCCGAATCGCAAAACCAACTTGTAGCCAATTAATTCTGCTCGGTGGAATTATGGGTCATCGGTCAGTTGACTCACCTTATCCGACTGAGCTTCTATGGACTTGAGATTGTTGGTTACGTTTTTCAGTTCTTCCTCCAAATCTCCACCTTTACTGTAAAAACACAGATAAAAAAGTTTAGAACAGTTTTTGGTTCCCCAAAGAACCTTTCAGTGAACAGTTTCTAAAAGAACCACTTTTTTTCTTAGTGTGAAGAACATTTTAATAATCTAAAGAACTTTTTTCCCACTATTAAAAAAAAAACCTTTTGTGGAATATAAAAGGTTGCATGGAAATGAAAGGTTCTTCATCCATCAATGCCAATAAAGAACTTGACAGCTTGAATGGGAGTTCCTGACCAAGTATTTTAATAATATCATGTGTTGTTGTGCTTGCAACTAGTTTTCTGTATTTCAATATTGATCATACAGTGATGCACTGCAAAAAAGAATTTTCTTACTTAGTATTTTTGTCTTGTTTTCGAGTACAAATATCTAAACATTCTTTTAAATCAAGATAATTTTACCTGAGAAACAAAATGACTTGAGATATCAAGTCTTGTTTTCTGAAAAATGTATCAATAATTGTTTTCCCTTTGAATTAAAATCATTTTAATAATCCTATCCCCTGGGCAGATATTTTTTCTTGTTTTAAGGAAAAACTAACAACCTTTTGATGAATTATTCAGAAAACAAGACATTAGCGGCATGTATTTCGAATGAGCCTATGTTGCATAATATCTGAAGTTATTTTGCTTGATTCAAGAATTTTTTGACATTTGTACTAGAAAACAAGACAAAAATACTAAGAAAATCATTTTATGCAGTGTAATCATTAATTTTCACATCATTAATATAGGTTTTACAACCAGACTGAATCAACAAGAAACCAATTTAAAGGCAACATTAAATCAAAATGGACCCAATTTTCTTATTTTATATTCGTGTTTCTAAAATATTCATTTGCTGATGTAAAATGGGTTTTGAACTCAGTTGCATGTTAACTTCAAACTGGATTTTCCAGCAGGCCACAAACCCATACTGATACAAGTTTACATTATTAAAAAAAAATGTTTTTTGTTTTTCTCGAAGTAAATAAAACAAAGATTATTGTAGTATGTTTTACAAGAAAATAGCATTTCAGTCTTTCTACTTCATGTTTAATTCGATGTGAATTTACTAGCAATTTATGAGTAAAAATTATGGAATTTTGTTTCCGCCGCTAGATAAAAATAAAAAAGGTAATTGTGACTGAATCTTGCAATTCTGTCTTTTTTTTCTCGCAATTGCAAGTTTACATCTCGCAATTCTGTCTTTTCTTCTCAGAAATTCATGAAATTAGTTTTTCTGAGAAAAAAGTCAGAATTGTGAGTTTATATCTCGCAACTCAGACTTTATTTCTCGCAATTGCGAGTTTATATCCCACAATTCTGACATTATAACTCGCAAAAAAGTCAGAACTGTGAGATAGAAGGTCAGAATTGCACAATTGCCCGTTTATATCCCTCAAATCTGACTTTATAACACAATTTTGACTGAGAAATTGTTCACAATTGCAAGAAAAAAAAGTCAGAATTGTGCAATAAAAAGCCACAATTACTGTACCTTTAAAAAAAAATTGTTTTATTCCGTAGACAATTGTTTTATTCCATAGAAAATAGTTTCAAAGCAAATCCTACACTTTTTTTTTTTTAGTGTAGGTCAGCAAGTTGTGTTATTGTTAACTAAGGCCCCGTCCACACGGAGACGCGTTTAGCTGTATACGCATAAATTTTGTATCGTATAGGCGTTTCGTCCACACGGATCCGGCGTTTTGGGAGAGTGAAACCGATATTTTTTGAATCCGGGTCCCAGAGTGCTGAAAACACCGCTCTTGCGTTTTCGTGTGGACAGCGAATCCGTATATTTTCTGAAACGATGACGTCATCAGCCCACGTCTCGCCCCTAGTCAGACACCGTTACGTCAAGTGACAGCAACAAAAACATGAACAAACACTGAACTATTGTCTTTTTTATTAACTAACATTAACATAGTTTAATAAATGTATTGTTCCATGTTCGTTTGTATACCGCGCGCAAGGTTTATGCGCATAGTCCAAGTCTTCTTCTCCGTTTTAGTGTATCTCTGTGGCAGAATTACAGCGCCACATACTGGTCTGGCATGTATAGTACATCGTTTTGTGTCGGTTTCGTGGTTTCGTGTGGATGCAGATATTTCTTGAGACGAAGTGAAAAAAAAGATCGGATAGGGAAAGCTCTGGCTTCGTGTGGACATAGCCTAAATCTGCCTGTGGGTCAGTTAAAGGTGTGTACTAACAGTTCTGCGATCTCTGCTCTCTCTTCTGCTCTTTCTAGTTCACCCTCCAGAATCACCAGCTTCCGAGCGACCTGCAAACACACAGACGATATTCACAGATCCAGATTCAAACCACAGAGTAAACCGTATTAAAAGTGTGTGTGTCTGACCTCTTCATATTTGCGGTCGGCCTCCTCAGCGATGTGTTTGGCTTCTTTGAGCTGTATTTCCTGAATTTCCATTTTCTCCTCGTCTTTCATTGCACGATTCTCAATCACCTTTATGCCTCTGGATACAAAACACAGTTGAATATTTAGTCATTTTTATTGTGTTTTTGTCATTTTCATTGGTTGCTTATTTTTTAAATACGTCTAGGCCTATATAGTTTTTATTAATTTTTATCTCAGTTTTAGTTTTAGTTATTTTAGTACATCAAGTTAAACTAAATGAAAATGAGAAATGTTGCCTTGGCCCCTAGCTGAAATAAAATAAAAGTTTAAGATGTTTATATTTGATTTCAGTTAACATTTATTTTATCTTAAGTAACAAAATTACAATTTAAGTAAAAAAAATTTTTTTTTTTAAACATCTGTATTAAAATAAAGCTAATAAAAATGATATACAGTCTGGCAATGAAAACTTGATTTTTTAATTTTTACTTGATTTTTAAGTGTTCTTATTAATTGAACATTATGTTAACGAGAACACTGTGCACAGAAGGAATGATAATTAGGTGGACGGGTCAAATATTTTTATAGTTCAAATATAGATTTACATTTTGAATTTGACTTTTTATTTTACCATTTTCCATTTTATTTTAATTTTAGTTAACATTTTGGTCATTTTTTGTTTTGCGTTTCTGCCATTTATATTAGTTTTTTTTTTTATATGTGTATGAAGTTTTTATAAATTTTTATTTCAGTTATTTTAGTACATCAACTTAAACTACATGAAATGAGAAATGTTTCCTTGGAAACTATAGCTGAAATAAAATATGTGTAAGGTTTTTATATTTTATTCAGTTAACAGTCCATTAAGTAAATTCTGTTTTATGGTTTTAGTTGTAGTTGAATAATAACTCATGTGTGCACAGATGCATGTGTGTGTTTGTACCTCTCGCTCTCATCCGCTGCTTTCTCTGCCTCCTCTAGTTTCTGGAGCGCGGTGGCCAGTCTCTCCTGAGCTCGGTCCAGTTCCTCCTCCACCAGCTGGATCCTGCGGTTCAGAGCGGCCACGTCTCCTTCCGCCTGTCAGCATACAGAGAAACAGCGCTTAAAGATCCCGGCTAGGAATCTGAAGGAATGAGGCAGAATTAAAAGATCCTACGGGAATGCTTTTAGAAACGGGTCTGGATTATAATCTTAAAACAATCTGCTAAAATCCTACTCGATAAACTGAAATTCTAATATCACAAAAAAGATATTTAACATAACAAAACATAAGGAACATAAAGAAATCTCAGCTTATCCAGTAAGATCTTGGTGGATCCTTGTAGGATTGACTCCTATTTGAAATTCCATAGTTTTTTTATTTGAATTTTAATGTACATTATTTACAAAATTAAACTGATTTCCTTTGTCTTTCTTTCTTTCTTTCTATATATATATATATATATATATTCAGATTATTTTTATGCCATCAGTTGCCATTAAGAATGCAAGTTCAAGTTATTTAAAGAACTAAAATATCTAAAACTGAAATAAAAACGAATAAAAACTATATAGACACATAAACTTTTTTTTTTTTTAAACCGACAAAACACACCAAAATTTTAACTATAATAAAAGTGAAAACAGACAATATAAAAATGAAATCTAATTCAAAATATTGGTTCATGCAGCTAAACAAACGTGAACAAATCAGGCTTCAGTATCAGAGTAAACAGGAGTTTCCCCATAAGTGTATCAACAGTGTATCAAGTGCTTAACTTAAACTTATTTTATTTCAGCTAGTTGCCAAATTTACTAAATACCAAAATAACTAAAACTGAGATAAAAATTAATAAAAAAACATACCAAATAAAAAACATATAACAAAATTACTAAAACTTTAAAGGTGGGGTAAGCGTTTTTTCAAAAACGCTTTAGAAAACTGATTCGGGCCGAATAGCAAAACAAACTTGTAGCCAATCAGCAGTCGCAGCAGCAGTTTTCTGTCGGGGATTTGTCGTGCCGCGCCACATCCAGTGTAGAACATAGATATGTATATATATTTATGGTGTAGACAGCATCACTGATTATGAGTTCTATAGTATTTTGTCACGCCGCGCCACTCGCGTCCGGTGTAGACACGGTGTAACATTGGTTTTGCTTTGTTTCACAGAACTAATCGTTGCCTAGGTTGCGTACGTATGTGTGGGGCGGAGCTATCAAAATAGGGGCAAGACCCTTTTGGGGTAGGGGCGTGTTTGTTTTGGTGATTTCAAATGTCAACATTGGCTACCAGAAATCACTTACCCCACCTTTAACTAAGATTAAAATGAAAACAAAAATATAAAAATAAAAACAAATTCAAAATACTAATAAAAACTGATACTAAGGGAGAAAACTTTCATTTTTAGGTAAAATAACTGTTTAAACTCTAAGAAATCAGTAGTTTTAACACACAAAGAGAAATCTAAGCACATGTGAAGCAGATTCTTTCAGATTCACTTTTGAATGAGAGTTGAATGAGAGTTTTCCTCTGGCCACGCCCACTTCCTATTACACAGTACATAGTGGGCCTCAGCCTTATAAGGTGCTCAAACACGCATCTGATTATCATGCCATTATGAGTCTTTGAAAGTGGCAAAGCTGCCTGGAAAACAGCTTCTTGGTCTTTAATGCACAAATATCAAGATTATACTTTGAATGAACCCTTTGTGCTGCTCCACAGACACTACAGTACAGTCATTTCAGACCATTGCATCTGCTGATGTTTTGGATCTGCTTTCCAAAGCTATATGGAAGAAAGGGCATCTGGGTCATGTTTTTCTAAGAGACATATGTTGGGTGAAAGCAGACTGCAACAAATAAGACAGGAAGTGAGAATGTTAAGAACGTCATGTCCCCGACTAACTGTCCGACAGCGGTTTCCAGGAAAGGGGCTGCTGGGCTGCTTTATTAGAGGTCAGTTTTACCTCTTAAAAAACCAAACATATTCTAAATTCATTACAAATTAATATAAAATGTAATATTATAAATTTTTATATATTATATAATATATCAAATCTATATTTATATATATTATAACATACAGGTACATCTCAAAAAATTAGAATATCATGAAAAAGGTCAATATTTTTGGTCACTCATTTCAGAAAGTGAAACCCATATATTATATAGATTCATTACACATAGAGTGAAATATTTCAAGCCTTTATTTCTTGAAATTTTGATGATTATGGCTTACAGATAATGAAAACCCAAAATTCTTAAAAATTAATCGGTCAAAAGGTGTGGGAAGCATTACAAAACACTCCTCTGACAGCTGCTCACGGTAATGTGTCCACTATAAATCTGGTCTAAACGAGCAGAAATACTGCTGAGGTAACAGGTCGAGAGTTTGAGTTTTTTCCCCAAATTTACTGTAGACTTAGTTCAAAAATAATATTTTTCTCGCCACCAAGTGGAGAAGAAATACCTATAACTATAACACTCAGGTTAAAGTGGTTTTCCAAAACCATCTTGAGTGACTGTATTTTACATGCATTAAACACAAGCTGATTTAAAAAAAACAAATCAAGTTAATATTTATCAGATGAGGTTTATTTTTCAAATGCCAGTATTAACAAACAAACAAAAAAAAACTGTTGAACATTTCCACCAAATAAAGTTCATTTAACACAGGTTAACTAAAGAGGGGCATGTTGTCACACTATGGGGTAAGTTGTCACAACGGAAGCCTGCTGCTTATTGACACTTATTTGCATATAACAACCTTCTTCAACAACATCTTTTTCAGCAAAATGTAAACAGTAAAGCAATTATGAAACACAAAACCATTCATAAAAAAAAAAAAAAAAGAACTAAACCCAGCAGAAATAAATGAAAACGAGGATACAATTACAAAATATAAAACACAAATGACATTTTGCCTTGATTACACAAATACTTGTTTTCTCTAGCAGTGGTTTCTAAACCTTCATGAAGTTAGCTTTTAATTTAAACCATAAAATGTGTTGTTAAAACGACGATATTTAAGTCGTCACGTGTTTTAAATGCTATAGCCTACAATTTATTCATCACAATATTTGTTAGCCAAACAATGCTTTGACATTTTTGTATGTTATATTTTGTTTTGTGCTTATTATTTGAGTTTTGGGTATAAATAATAAACTATTAAAAGGCAAAATTGCACTGTAGTAGTGTGACAACATGCCCCGCTATGGCGCAAAGTTACATATAATCTGAATAATATTCACTATTCAATATTCAATGTGAGAACTAGCCCCGTTCTCACCTATTACAATTTTTGCTTTGATGATAAAATTCACAAAAAATACTTAGATTTTAACTACTGTTAAAACATGTGTGCAACTGGACTTTTAGTAAAACAAAAAAATTTGCTTTGAAGATAAAATTCACAAAAAAAAATTATCAGATTGTGCAACTGGACTTTTAGTAAAAACGTTTAGTGCGATGCACATGCAGCGTGACAACATGCCCCGGTGCAGCATCACGCTACAATACCATGAGAAACATTCACGAAAGTGTGACAACTAGCCCCGGTCTTTCTGTTCAGCGTGCACAGAAACGAGCGAAAGGCATCAGACAGAAGCAGCAGAGAAAGAAAGAGGATGGGAAGGTAAGACGGTTTCCTCACTCTCTCCCGCAGGTCTCGTTCATTGTCCAGCTGCGTCTGCAGAAACTGCGCTCCGTCCTGCGCATCATCCGCCTGCTGCTGCAGACTCTGGATCTTCCTCTTCACGGCGTCTAAAGACTTCACAGACATCCCCAAACCTTCACACAAACCACCCGAGCGATCTAGAGACAGAATCCGGCTGCAAAAGCGAATTTATAAATAAATCAAGACCGCAGATTTGGAGCAACTTCTGTGCGTCTCAAAACTGTCGCAAACTTTCCATTTGCGCGTCTCTAATTCGCGGAGCCGCAGAATGAGGAATTCTGGAAAAAGGGCAGGAATAAGCAAAAAAAAAAAAAAAATTCCCAGGAAGAAGATGCGGGTTTCAGATGACATCTGGGGGTGGTGTTCCTGTTTGACTTCTGCTGCTATCATGTGCTGACTTCTGGACATATTTGGTGTTTCTTATATGAATGACCATGTGTGATTGCAGCAATGTTGAGATATGAGTGCGTAAAATCATCAGTGCACGGGAAATAAACGACTACTTTTCACACTAGTTTAATGCATTTATTCACTAATAGTGTAAAACAGTGAACATTACATGCATCACAGGAAAATTCTGTAATTTTTCTGAAACGTCATGCACATTAAAGCAGTTTCTACACCATCATATCACATTATCATTAAGTTTAATAGCATTATGTGGTGGAAATGACAGACATTTTAAATTTGCATTTTACTTCGAAATTTCTCAATTGTCTTTCTAAGGCAGATTGCATAGCAATTATGACAAATATATAGGCATATATAATTTTATTTTAATTTATATAATAATTAGCATTTTATATATGCTAAACACACATATATTTATTTATTTATGCTAAATACACACACACACACACACACACACATACATATATATAAATGATGGCTAATTTTAATGTATTGTTACACAATATAAATGTCAAACAATCAGATCCTAAATGTGATTTTTAAAGAAGCTTTTTTTTCAAAAACAAACGAAAAACAAGTTTAAAAAAGTGAAAAAAAGTGAAGTGACATGTGGCCAAGTATGGTGACCCATACTCGGAATTAGTGCTCTGCATTTATCCCATCCAAAGTGCACACACACAGCAGTGAACACACACACACACCGTGAACACACACCCGGAGCAGTGGGCAGCCATTTTTGCTGCGGCGCCCGGGGAGCAGTTGGGGGTTCGGTGCCTTGCTCAAGGGCACCTCAGTCGTGGTATTGAAGGTGGAAGAGAGTTAAATACAGACTAACTATCATGATGTGAGTTAGCATGCTTAGTGAGTCAGACAGTTGTTTTAGTGCTTATATACCAACTTGTTAGCATCAAACAACAAAAAAAGATGCCCATGACATGCCAACCTATTTTATATCATATTTAAAATCACACACATCTGTAATTTATAGGTAGACACACAAACAAACATGCAAATACACAATATTTTTAAGCAGATCTTCACCTGAGTATTCACACATGCACATGCAGCTCAAATACTTCTACAGCTTCTTCATACACACTGTAAGGGTCTCCATATGTTCTTCAGCACATATTCTTGAGCAGGACGTGCTGTTGTAATTATTGGCCCTCTCACAGCAGTTATGGGGCGGCACAATCTGACTGCATGCTGATTAATTTCATATGCTGTGCTCGGAAACACATTCTCATAACGTCCAAGCAGAAATACATCTATTGTCTGGCTCAGTTAATGTATATAAAAAGATAGTTCTGACTCCGTATTCTGATTGCTTGAGCCACACTGGAAGAACTAATGTGCTAAACACACACCAATGAGTGCCCATTTTATATTAATGCACCATTGTATGGCAGCAATAATAGTCAAGCTAATGAACTGCATTACTTGCCAGAAGAATTGTTTACTCCAATTATTATTAAAGGGGTCATATGATGCTATTTCAATTTTTCCTTTCTCTTTGAAGTGTTACAAGCTCTTGGTGCATAAAGAAGATCTGTAAAGTTGCAAAGACTAAAGTCTCAAATCCAAAGAGATATTCTTTATAAAAGTTAAGAGTCAACCACGCCTACCTAAAACGGCTCGTTCTAACACGCCCCACATGTCTACCTCACTATGTGGGAAGATTTACATAACGCCGCCCAAATGTTCACGCAAAAAAAGAAGGCGTAACTTTTATTCTCGATGTAGTTTTGTTGTTTCCGCCGCCATGTCGTAAAGACGCTGTGTGCTTCGTTGT
>NW_015641089.1:615275-618860 GCF_001515625.1 Sinocyclocheilus rhinocerous
TCATTACACCAAATACACAAAATAATGTTCTTTTTAGCAGCATCATATGACCCCTTTAATAAATGTATTCATTTGTTTTATCATAGTGCTTTACCCACCATTTTGGAAAAGCAACAGTTCGAGGTGATTTTACCATGGTTAAGAGATGCAAAGCCTTGAGTGACTCACAACTTTTTTGAAACAGTTCACTGCCTAATAAATGACATAACGCTATCACAATACCATTTGTATTCCATTCAGTGAATTCCAGCATGTTTGGGAGTATTTTGCAAATGCTTGAGTGTGTGTGTGTGTGTGTTTCCCCCAGCAGAAGAGTTGGATTCATTAGATTCAAGAGCTGAAGGTTTATTGTTTGCTTAGTTGAATTCCTCACATTCCTGGGCTGTGTGCGTGTGTGTGTGTGTGTGTGTGTGTGTGTGTGTGTGTGTGTGTGTGTGTGTGATTGTGAGTGAAAAGAAAGAAATGAAGTGAACTTCATGCTCTGCACAGACCTATACTGTTGCCTTGTATAGAAATATTACACAAATTGTGAGACGGTGCCGTAATGATCTAATTTAAGAACATATTTTTCTTTTTTTTGTCCACATAATGAAATAGAAACAAACTTTCAGTATTTTTATAGCTTGGGCTAAGTCAGTATTCAGACTGCTTATTTATAATCTAAAAGAAATAGTTCATCCAAAGATAAAAATAATATTTCTGTTCCAAAACCTGAGCTGCCTTGCTGTCTACTTACTAAGGCAGCATTATTTCAATTCCAATATAACTGAATAAAGGTTTGGATGTTGCCAAGCTAATGGTGTCATATTTTAATCAGCATAACAAATATTGGGTAAAATAGGAAAACAACTGTTTTTATCTACAGTTTTAGCATTAAATATTTGAAAGAATATTTATATTTAAAACAATGCATTCTGTTATTGACAAAAGGAGGCATCTTTTGTCGTCTAGCTTCTTGGATGACTTTAAACTGTTGTCTGTGTTTTGGAGTTTATCTTCACTTTCCATGCAATGAAAACATGCAGCGGATATAAGCATCTGCCAAATGCATCGTGTAAATGTACTGTAAATATAATATATAAAGTTTGGAATGATATTTGGAAAGATTTCTTTTTTTTTTTTGCATTTATTTGATCAAAAATACAGTAAAAACAGTAATATTATGAAATATTATTACAATTTAAAAGAACTGCTTTCTATTTGAATATATGCTAAACTGTAATTTATTGCTGTGATGCGCAGCTGAATTTTCAGCATCATTACTCCAGTCTTCAGTGTCACATGATCTTCAGAAATCATTCTAATATGCTGATCTGCTGCTCAAGAAACATTTCTGATTATTATCAATGTTGAAAGCAGCTGTGCCGCTAAATATTTTTGTGGAAACGTTGATACTTTTTTTTCAGGATTCTTTGATGAATAGAAAGTTCAAAAGAATAGCATTTATTTGAAATATAAATATTTTGTAACTTCATAAATGTCTTTACTGTCACTTTTAATCAATTTAACGCATCCTTGCTCAATAAAAGTGTTTTAATGGTAGGGTTTAATGAGTTTTAATGGTATATGATTAAGTGCAACTGTTTTTAATAAATAAATAAATTAAGAAACAATGAGAAATGTTTCTTGAAAATCTTAATTATTCCAAACTTTTGAGCAGTAGTGTACCTTTACATCACTATTATTGTGATTTTAGTAAAAGTTTTTTAGTAAGAGAAAGGTTTTTTATTTATTTATACTATGCTATATAGCAGTGAATCTCAACCTTTTGGCGTACCGGACCCCAGTCCAATTCAGAACCATCCTCAAGGACCCCCAGAACAAAATTGACTCATCTATGTATCATTTGTATCTTTGTGAGGACCAAATGTAGTCAAGTATAATTCAAGTTAGTTGACTTTCAAAAATTCATACTTTATACGGACCCCCTGGCCTTACGTCAAGGACCACTATATATATACACTGCTATATACTATACGATAAAAGAATGCAGCTCTGGGATGGTGGACGTCATGTCCAGACAGTTTTTTATAATATTTCTCGGTTGTGCAGCTCCGCTCTCATGCTTTGCGGTCTGGATTTTCTCCCTGTGGGTTTCAGAGGTGGCTTTCGCCCTAAATATCCATTTCCTCTGCATGTGAGCCCGGATTCCACAGCTTTCCGAGGTTGTTTTGTTAAAAAAGAAAAGAAAAGCTGATGAGTTCAAGTAAGCCTTGCTAGAAAATTGCACACTGAAGACGTTTGACGTCTCTGGGGCGTCCGGTAACAGAATGAGTGGGAAAGACATTTATTTAAGGCTGTCAGCGGTAGCCGAAAAGGAATGTGGGGAAACTTTTTCTTCCCATTTTTTTCCACATGGGGCTGCTGACATGCTCCCACTATGATTAAAGCATTTTTGTTGTTGGAATGAGAACAATCTGTCTGAACCTTACCATCCTGACCAGGTGCCAAGATTTACTGCGGTGCCACATGCGTATGAAAGCAGCGAGGGACTCATTATTACGATCACATCCGTTTTTGATTTTGATGATGGTGTTTGACCGAAAACTGACGTCTTATTGAAGAAAAATTATTTTATCTGTATAAACAGTGTCTAATGCTTGAATACTCACGTCTGTCGCCTTTTTCTCAGACAGCTCCAGCTTCTCCTGAGCGTCTTTGAGAGCTTCTGAATATTTGTCCAGCTCATCTTCAGTTCCTTTCAGTTTCTTCTGCAGAGCAAGCAACTCGTCTTCTAGCTAAAAAACCAATAACAGAACATAAGATTAACAGATAGATAGAACGACAGACAGACCGATTATAGATAGATAGAACGACAGAACGACAGACAGACCGATTATAGATTGATAGAACGACAGAACGACAGACAGACCGATTATAGATTGATAGAACGACAGAACGACAGACAGACCGATTATAGATTGATAGAACGACAGAACGACAGACAGACCGATTATAGATTGATAGAACGACAGAACGACAGACAGACCGATTATAGATTGATAGAACGACAGAACGACAGACAGACCGATTATAGATAGAGAAAACGACAGAACGACAGACAGACCGATTATAGATAGAGAAAACGACAGAACGACAGACAGACCGATTATAGATAGAGAAAACGACAGAACGACAGACAGACCGATTATAGATAGAGAAAACGACAGAACGACAGACAGACCGATTATAGATAGATAGAACAACAGACAGACAGAACGACAGACCGACAGACAGACAGAACGACAGACAGACAGACCGATTATAGATAGATAGAATGACAGAACGACATACAGACCGATTATAGATAGATAGAACGACAGACAGACAGAACAACAGACAGAACGACAGACAGACAGACCGACAGACAGACAGAATGACAGACAGACAGACAGATAGATGAAGTGATATCATATATCAATGTCTAATCTTCATTGGCCTTTCAGCAGGGTTCGGTGAGGCAGTACTGTTTGTGTGTGTGTGTGTGTGCGTGCGTGTGTGTGAGCTTGTGCGCGTATGTGCGCGTGTGTGCGTGAGTGTGTGTGTGTGTGTGTGTGTGTGTGTGTGTGTGTGAGTGTGTTGAGA
>NW_015641089.1:619283-619811 GCF_001515625.1 Sinocyclocheilus rhinocerous
GAGTGTGTGTGTGTGTGTGTGTGTGTGTGTGTGTGTGTGAGTGTGTTGAGAGCTGTGTGTATTTTCAGATCATGCTAACAGTGCATCTGCACTAACGATGCCATAAATATGATCAGACAGCTCAGCATTATTAAACTGTGATCAATGCACGCGTCCTCAGAGACGTCTGTCTGCACAGCTGAAGCTCAAACACCACTGACGTGTGATTATGTCAGACCGACAGGATCTATTCCATCTGACACATGTATGTGCAGCGGATCTGTGTTTGTCCGCATCACTGAGCTGGAATTCTGTTTGTGTTTCTAATTTTAGAATCTGGAATCTTCTGATCATCAACACTTACATTCCACCAGCGCCTCCAGTGAGCAGCTTCATGCGACATGACAAAACTAAACAACGTCTAAACTGCAGCTCAGAGTCTTATGCAGAAATGATCGTTATTTATTATATTGTATTAATTGAAGCTGGAGATATATATGGCAATCAACAACAAATGTTTTCAAAACAGATTATTAACCGATTTGTTGT
>NW_015641089.1:619987-627992 GCF_001515625.1 Sinocyclocheilus rhinocerous
TATATATATATATATATATATATATATATATATATATATATATATTAATACAATATACAATATGAGGATTGTTACTGCATGTGAGAGCCAAGCTGCAGTTCTAAATAATATAATAAATATAATATAATATATAAATTACAGTTTAGATCTAGTGAATCCAACATATTTGTTAATCTGTTTTGTAAGCATTTGTTGTTGTTAAAATTAATTTATGCAAGATATTAATACCAATAACGTAACAGCTGATTTTAATTATTAAGACATTTTAATTAAAAATAAAATTAATAATTAATTTTTATTATTAATAAGAGAGTAATGTTTTTATAAAAAAAAACTTTTATTCAAAATATTTTATATAATTTATTAATATGTCATTTTGTAATTATTTTATTTATTTCCATTGTAATGTGTAGAATTGCACATGCAATTTTGACCTTTTACTCCCAAAAACTTGCTATTCTGCATACAACAATCAGAGTTAAAGTAAATAACATAAACATAAATAGTTAAAAAGATAATCACACTTAAATGTGTAACTAGTAAAAATTATCAATAAAGAAAAATAATTAAATGCAAAAATATTCACTCTTAAAAATAAAGTTTCCAAAAGAGGTGATGCCATAGAACAGGGTTCCTCAAATCTTGCCCTGGAGGGCCAATGCGCTGCAGAGTTTAGCTCCAACCCTGATCAAACTCACCTACCTGTGATTTTCTAATGATCCTGAAGACATTAATTAGCATGCTCAGGTGTGTTTGATTAGGGTTAGAGCTAAACTCTGCAGGAAAGTGGATCTCGTGGGCCAGATTTGAGGATCCCTGCCATAGAAGAACCATTTTTGGTTCCCCAAAGAACCTTTCAGTGAACAGTTCCTATAAGAACCACTTTTGTCTTGGTGAAGAACATTTTACAAATCTAAAGAACCTTATTATATAAAGAACCTTATGTGGAAGGGCAAGGTCACATGGAAGGTCAAGGCTATTAAACGAGTGTAGTAAGGATTTTGACATGGAATAGGCAAACTCAAAAATTTCCAGGCATCCATGTAAAGATTAGCTCACTGATGGAAATGAAAATGTTTAGAATTCAGACATGTTGTATCTCTGGAATGTTTGGGGATGTTGAGAGATTTGTGAGATGCTGCACTCCAGAGAGCCGTAAACAACTCCAAACACAGAGAAACAGCTGGCATATGGCATATATATAATTCTGGATTATTCCTGTGCTCCCTATAGCCCTCACTATCCCCGCGGATGCCCGGAATGTCTGGGAATCAATCCTCCCTCCTTCAGTTTCCCTTAGTCAATATTGCAAAAAATATAGAGAATTATTTACATTTAGAGATTTCTCTGGCTGCTACACTCTTAAAAATAAAGGTTTGCACTGATGGTTTCATGAAGAACCTTTGATATCCATGGAATCTCTCCATTCCACAGAAAAAAAGGTTGTTTATAGTGTCGTCTTATAATCAGGGTCGTCTTATATTCGGGCCAATGCGGTACATACATAAAAACATTGGAACTTTATAAGTGTAGGTCCCTAATTTAAGCATGTTACATAGGGTGAATTCAGGTAAACTGGCCAGTTTATCCACATTTTAGAACAACAGTAATGTGATAAAACTGAAATAACACAAATGGAAGTCTAGGAATGATGTAATGATCAAAACGTAGCACTATTCACTCTGGACATTCATCAGCCAACTTCATGAGTTTCATCCTGGGATGCATTTAAACTGAAGAAAGAACACTGCATTGGACACTTGTTTGTTATTTGCACTGGACACTTGCACTGGACACTCCAGTGGACACTAGCACAAAAATCTTAAAACTATTTGGAAAAATACATACATACATGTACATACAAAATGGGATTTATATACTGTATTTTATATAATTTCTGATGAAATAATTTATATTAAACAATTTTGCAGAAAAATCCTGAAAAAATGTGTAGGATTTACTTTCAAACAATCTTCAATCAGAAATTGCTAGTAAATTTCACAAATAATTCCAAAGAAATGGCAAGTATCGTTGAATTAAATGTGAAATTTTGAAGTAGACTGAATTAGTTACTTGTATAATGTGCTTGAACAATCTTTGTTTAAAAATCTTTTTTTAGTGTTCAAAACTAATTTTAATCAGTTAAATAGTAGTCTTTAGAGTAAAAGATTTTTAAAAATCATGAAAAATATAATTTCAGTAAAGTGTCAAAACTTTTAAATAACATATATGAAAGTAAAACCATCTGATAGCATCACTGTACAATGGCACCACAAGCTCTTTCTGTAAGGATCGTCTCACTGAACTATCCATCAGTTCTAGTCATCAGTCTCACATGCGTGTCTCACCTGTTTGCACTTGTCTTCTGATGCCTTCTTATCAGACTCGGCCTGCTCTGCCCGGTCGATTGCGTTCTCCTTATCCAGCTTCAGCATCTGCATCTTCTTCTTAATGGCCTCCATTCTGCTCTGTCTGCTCTTGGAGTTTCTTACCTGAGAGAGAACGAAGAGGAAACCGAGAGCGCCGGGATCTAGAGCAAAGCCAGACAGAGAGAGAGGAATCACAGTGCTTTTCCTCGTCAGATGAGGAGGTCGAGTGACACCAGAGAGAGGGAGGGAGAGAGTCCACACTGAAACGCGACGCTCCTGCCGATGGTTTAAACCTGAGGTGGAGGAGATGAGTCTCTTTCCCTGGTGGCCTCCACCTCCCCTGTATGAACCCCTTCCTCAACACACACACACACAAGAACCAAAATGTGCAGCTCCCCCTCCTCAAGCAAACCTTTTACCCACAGAACGTCTCAAAGTCAGCCGATTCCCTTATTTGGCGCGAGTACATGAAGCAAGATGTGCTTCAGAGAGTTTACTGGCTCCACATGCATGCCTCATTAAACAAGTCAAACTGACCCTGTTTACTTCCTTAAAACAGTCCTGGTCTTATTTTGAATGATATATCAATGCACAAAAGTGTCTTAGTGGTTTATCAAATTACAGTCACTTGCTCTGATTCTAAAATGACTTTCCTCATCAGTCTCTTTTATCAACATTCTGGTATTTAACCCACATTTGTCATGATTTAATCGATATAATAAATAATATAATTCACACTGTATTTTTCATCATTGAGTGTCCTGTTTCAATCAGAAATATCACAAAATGTCTCAAAAATCTATGTGGTTAGTTTCGTAATGAATGAATGAATTAAAATATATTTAATTTAGAACATTTAAATATGTAAACAAAAAAAATAATTTAGCACAAAAAACTCTATGTGGTTAAATAAATAAATGCACAAGGGGATATAGTTTATATAATCTATTATTAAATAATGAATTTAGAACATTTAAATATGTAAACAAAATGTAATGTAACACAAAAAATGTTATTATTAAAAAATATAAATGACAGTGAATTTAACGGTAAAAGACTGTAAAAATGCTACAGTAAAAACCTGTTAAATGGTTAACAGTAAATTCCCCTATTATATACGGTGAAAAACTGTATTGGACATTACATGTAATTTTACGCTAGTATACCGTTTTTGGAAGTGAAAAAGACGTATAATTTACGGTGAATAACCGTAAATTGACATTCCCAGAATTCCCTGCGTTACATTTCAAATTTGATGTTTTTTTGTTGAAATAACTATGTTTATTCTTAGTTTTTTCTTATCAGTTTTGTATATTAGGGTTGTGTGTTACACCTAATGTTGAATGTTTATTGCATTATTTCAGTTTCATGTGTGTTACCATGATGGTGTTTAGCGTTTGTGTGAATGACACTGTGCACCTTCTATATATGTTATTATTTAAAAGCTGCTTGTGATGGGCTTTGGTTCATCATGTGACTTTCTCATCACCACCTGCATTTGGTGGTTATCAGTGTATTACAAAGGTACAAAACAGATTTCAGTACTTCAATAGGTTGGTATATTAACATTATATCAGTTAATGAAATTACGTTTTTTAACTGTAAATTTAAGTTAAAACCGTAAAACCTAAAACATTGCTACCGTATTTTTTACGGTAAAATTCCGGCAACCACAGCTGCCGTTTTTTTACCGTAAATTTTACGGAATTTTTTTTTACAGTGACAAGGGGATGTAATTTATATATTATATATAATGTATTATTAAACGTTCATTTAAAAACAAAACATACAAATTTTGGACAAAAATCTCATGTAAAATTTTAGACTTTAATTTAATATCATAAAAATATATAATTTTAAATGTAATTAGATATAAATTAATTTTACATATTATTAAATAAAAAATAAATTAAAAAATTAAAAAAAAATCATTGTCATCTTCACAACCAGTGGAGTTTCCTGGATGTTCTCATGCAGTTTGATCTACAGTCATGTGTTTGATTCAGTGTTAATAACAGGGTTAGTCTGGCTGCTTGAGAGGAAGTGGAAAAAAAGGACAAAATGGAAAAAGCTGAATTCTGAGCCAAGGAAAAGTCTGAGATGAGAATGCTTGCGCAAATCTGAATTGTTTGCTGCTGTGTTCATGAGGAATGACCCCATTATTCACACAGGACTGATATACAACGAATACTTTATAGATATTTATTCTGAATAATAGAATTAATATGAATTGTCCCAGGCAACTGATGATTTAGTAGCTGTGCTTAATGTCTTTAGTATCTCTCTATACTCTCTTTATTCTCACATAATCAACTCAGATCAATATTCCATGTCTATTTATTGATTTATTTAAATGGTAATTTGCTATATAATTAGCATGATCATGTCTAATGAGTCAGTCATTATGACAAAATAAATACTTTCAGGATGATACGAGACACTCATCCTGATCACCCTATTTTCAAAACCAGGGTTCATTTTGAAATAATGACTGGCTGTACATTATTCCTTAAATGCATCAAATCTGCATCACTCTTCAGTTTTGAGAATGACATATCTGACATTAAACAGGAGAGGATATTTACCAATGATCATGGGGCAGATGATGGCAATGGTCTGGAGGGTCTCAGCTCAGACAGGTGAGAGTTATGATGATGGTCTTTCTCCAGCCTGGGGAAACCTAACAGCTGCTGGGTCTTAAAATACAGTCACTAATGAAATGATAACATTTTTAAAAGCCCTGTGCAACACAAAACACAACAACTGTGGTAATCCAGCAGCAATGAGTGACAGATCTGCTCAGTCTCATGATGAAACATTTTATTGCTTAGAGGTTCAGTAGCTTAAATAATATATATATATACTACTGTTTAAAAGTTTGAACGGAGTACGATTTTTTTTTAAAGAAATTAATACTTTTATTCTGCAATGATTCATTAAAAATGATCAAAAGTGACAGTAAAGACATTTATAATGTTACAAATTATTTCTACTTCAAATAAATGCTGTTCTTCTGAACTTTCTGTTCATCAAAGAATCCTGAAAAATAAAATGTATCACAGTTTCTACAAACATATAAACTGTTTTCAACATTGATAATAATCAGAAATGTTTCTTGAGCAACAAAGCAGCATATTAGAATGATTTCTGAAGATCATGTGACACTGAAGACTGGAGTAATGATGCTGAAAATTCAGCTGCGCATCACAGAAATAAATTACATTTTACAATATATTCACATAGAAAACAGCTATTTTAAGTTGTAAAAATATTTCACAATATTGCTGTTTTTAATGTATTTTTAATCAAATAAATGCAGCCTTGGTGAGCAGAAGAGACGTCTTTCAAAAACATTAAAAATCTTACTCTATTGGTTTTGTATATATAGAGAGGGGTGACTTTAAACTTTAACTTTTAATGTTTAATCTTTAATTTCTTCCATGCAGCTTGGAAAAAGCACATTTATTGCCTGCTGTTATTGTTGCATGCTATGCATGGACACACAGTGCACCTCCTCAAGGTTTTCTTGATTTAAATAAACACATTTGAGAAACTGCAAGAAGGACAAATGATAGAAACACAGTGGATAGAGAGTGTGTGAGAGTGAAAGAGAATGTAGTTGTATCACTGAAAGGAAAAAAGATCCTCCCACAGGAAGTGCATCTACATCTCCTCATGCCCTATTATGGTAAAAACACCCCAAAAAGCATGTGGGCACCTTGGGAATAGACTGATTTGATACTGTGAGTCAAGAGCATAGCTGAGATCCTGAGAATGAAGCCCAGCACTGACAGCAAACACTCACCAGAAACACTCAGGGTTATTACAGCCAACAAAAACTACAACTAAAACCATAAAAAAAAGATTTTCGTTACTTGAAATAAAATAAGCGCTAACTGCAATCAAATAAAATATGTATGTACAGGATGTATGTATATGTATGTATGTATTCACACTGAGCTAGTTGGCAAGGAAGCATTTCTCATTTTCATTTAGCTTAAGCTGATATACTAAACCAAAACTGAAAATGAAACAAAAAATTTAGAAAAACTATATTCATGTATACGTATATATATACATATCTGTATATAAATATAAAACTAATAAAAAAGAGAAAAGCACTAAACCTTTAACTAAAATTAAAATAAAATAATATAATATAACTTTTTTATGTTATCTGACTAAAAACTATTCATACTATTATTATTACAGTGTTTATTTAAAAACCGTAGAGTGCCTTACAAATAATTATCACAACACTGGTAAAACAGGCTTATTATACTGATTTCCTCATCCTCCGAATTATACTTATCAATCATTCAAAAAATGAATAAATTCAGAACAGGATTTTGAATAGAATTCTTTTTTAAATATGACAGAAATATTTTTTTCTGCAACAGCAAAACCACCATACCCTGTAAACTCAATAATAATAATAATAAAACAACAACAACAACAATATTATTATAATATCAGTAATACAATTCAGTTTCTAATTCCAGAGTTATTAAGAGGTGCAAAGAAAAAATTCTTTAACATTTAAACTTAAAATGGTCTTTTCCGTTCTGTTTGTTTTTCAAAAGTGCATCACTGCATTTGCTGCAGTATCAATACAGAAGCATGCATATCGATACGCGTATCAGCAAGGAATTATATTCTTGTATATTAATATATACAATATACACTGTATTGATATTTTGAGCACAGCCCTATTTAAAGCCTTGTTCCATGTGCCCCTTTCATACTTTGGGCCTCCAAAGGTCCCTGAGAGGCACATTATGTTTAGCTGTTGCTTCTGTTCAAATTTAATCATTTTCCTTTACATAATTTCTGTCGCCTATAATACAGCATATGCATAAATAACTAAATCATCAGCTACTTCCATAAGTTATGTCCTCAATCCATCTGACAGACGCTTAAATCTAAAGTAACTTCCAGTCCATTCAAGCTGTATCTGTCCAGCACTATGTTAGTCGAGCTACAAGAAGTCCAATATGAGTTGTTGTTGTTGAAAGTGTTTAAAGCTTCACATTCAACAGCAGCTTATTATATATCTGTGAGCTCATGAGCTTCCACTGAAACCAGAGGAGCCTCCGATCCTCGACATCCCTCATTCACAATCACATTTAAAGTTCAAGGGTGACTGTGTTTCTCTGTCGCTGCTTCAAGGCTGAGGAACAACTTAAGACCGTCCGTGAAGTCCCGCACTGCTAATAACATGTTCAGAATGTGAGACTCATTTATCCTGGCATCTCAGCAACCCTGTGATGCTTATTAAGAAGATGCAGTAGTATTTGAAAAATAAATAAAATACAGGCAGAATATGTGGAACTATGCTAGCATTCAAAGTCTGGGAGATTTTTTTTTTAAAGAAATGAATACTTTATTAATCAAGGATGCATTAAATTGATCAAAAGTGACAGTAAAGACATTTGTAATGTTACAAAAGATTTCTATTTCAAATAAATTCTGTTCTTTTGAACTTTACGTTCATCAAAAAAATCCTGAAAAATAAAATGCATCACAGTTTCCACAAAGATATGAAGCAGCACAACTGTTTTCAACATGGATAATAATCAGCAATGTTTCTTGAGCAGCAAATCAGCATATTACAATGATTTCTGAAGATCATGTGA
>NW_015641089.1:628053-640432 GCF_001515625.1 Sinocyclocheilus rhinocerous
ATAATATTGCAAAAAAAATAAAGAACACCATAGTCTTCAGAGTTGAAAAACAAACAAACAAATAAATAAATAAAAGTAATAATATTAATAAAAAAATATTTTTAATTTGGTATTGATGATAAATGTCCTAAATAAATAAAATGACAGACACATTTAGAACTCATATAAATTAATGGTGATTTTACAATTGCTGTAACTATGTTGTTTTGACAGACACTTTGGTTACCATGGTAATTCTTGGAGAGCTTCTGATAGCAGAAGAGTAAATCAGACAGCATTAAATCAAGCCGTCTTTTGAGGGTCGTTACTGAGAGACCTGCTGAAACGAGCCAAAGAGCCATAAAGAGACAGATCGAGCCGTCTGAGACCTCAGGGAGGAGAGAGACAGACACACTCTCTCATTCATCCTCCAGCCCTGTATTCCTGCTTCTGCTCTAGATGATTTAGAGATCATGACCTGAAAGTGTTTTCTAGTCTAGATAAACCCTTTTAAGGGGTTTTGGAGGTAGTTGTGGTCCTGCTGTAGACCGTGAGTCACTCATTGAGAATGGCACAGGAGTTCATATTACATTAGCTGGACGTGTAAGTCATGAGATTTGATAGTGATGCTGCTGATGAGGTCTGGCAGATGTCTTCAGCCAAATACATCAGACCTCGAAGGATTTTGACAGAATGCAAAAGAACTGAATGTAATTCAGTGAGACGGTTATTATAAGAAAGCTGATCTTATCTTAAATGAAGCTACAATGTTACATGTTTAAATAAAGCACTGATTAAAAATACAGAAAAAAGTAAACGTGAAATCAAAATTCACCATATTGACTTTCTTAAAGGAATAGTTCACCCAAATATGTAAATTTGCTGAAGTGAGTAAATGTTTCAGGTTTTATTGCAGTGACTTAAAACGGCAGCTGCATTTGGAAACCACCTCATTTTTGTTCTCCTTTTCATCTGTCTAATATCATCTTCTTTTCAAATAATAATGCATCACAGAAATAGAGATGAAATAGAGTTTCAGTCTGGATGGAATGCTGCATTTGTTTATGTGAAGCAGTAAGATGACATTTCAAAGTCATAAAACAATCTCATAGATGACTGGAACAGGACCTGAAGGAAAACTAAACGACATTCCAGAATTCCAGCAGCTCAGTGTCACATTTCATCATATTCCACATATTACAGCCCGGCATAAAAATTCTGGCATCAAGAACGTATATTGGCCAATATTACATTAAAAACTGCAGACCTCTGATCAAGTAGAGTTCATTAGTTCACACTCTTAAAGGAACAGTACATGCAAAAATGAACTGGCCCTGATCACCGTTTACTTTTTATTTTATGGAAAAGCTCAGCATTTCCCCAAGCATTTATTTAGTTTTTCATTAAAGAAAAAGAGCATTATTGTTTTTAAACAACCTAAGGGTCAGTAAATGATGAGCGGACTTTGATTTTTGGATGAACTATCCCTGTAAAGTCAGATGGGCTTCAATTTATTCTAGATTTATATTCTGTGACATGACAGAACGTAATGCAATATGTGAATATTTAAAAAAATTAATTACACATAATGGCCAGTGTTGTTTTAGTATCATTGAGATACTGATATAGTTTTATCAATATTTTGAGTTAGTTTTTATTTTTATATTTAACATTTCCATTTTAATTTTAGTGACATTTTTAGTAATTTTGTTGTGTGTTTTTGTCATTTTATTAGTTTAAGTTTTATTTAAACATGTCTATAAAGTTTCATTTTTATTTTAGTTTTGGTTTATTCATTTATTTTTTGCACATCAAGTTAAACTAAATTAAAAAAAGAAATTTTGCTTTGTCATAAATAAAGCTTTTTTATTTTAGTTTAGGCTACATTTATTTAATTTCAAGCAACAGGAATTTTTTTTATGGTTTTATTTTTAATTAGCTATAATAACACTGATAATAGGTCATAATTAATAATGCAGAAATAAAATTAAAAAAAACGCATGATAAAACGTATAATTCATATTTCATTCATTCAGCCAGACATGCTCTTTTTAATAACTGATTTTTAATCATTGATGAACCTAATGTTTGAAATCGTTTAATACAATATGATTATCAATTAACTATAAACTAACAAAAACCATACATTCATTCCAAAGAGTAAACATGTTTTTAAAAAAAATATGTTAAGCTTTATAGTCAATTGCCATGTATAAATGAGCTTTTCCTGAGTCAGGTGTCAAAAGTCTTGGTGACTCTTTTACGGAATGATTTGTCAGTGCCCTCTAGTGGTGAGATCTGGAATAGATGACACACGACATGAAAGAAGTGCTTTCACTTGTCAACAGGGGGCGCTATAGTGCATGAAGAAAGTCAGGTTATGTTAGTCAACAATAGTTCATTATTTGACTTATTGGGTCTTTGCTTATAATCTTGTGAAGCTGCTTATCATATTATCATATTTATATACCATGTGTTTATATGATACTTCAGGGAATCATATAGTACATGTTCAAAAATATGGTTAAAAGAGTGTAGAAAGTTTTTATTAATGCTTATTAATGGTATAATTTGAAATGTTACAAAGAAAGCCCAAATAAGTGCAATAAATAATGATAATTAATTAATAATAAAAAAAACTTCTTAATTTTATCTGCATATATATGATATCCTCCTGAGACCCAGCTATGGAGTTTTTGCCTCTGTAGTGGACATTATATTTTAGGGAATTTCTCTGAGACCTCACATGTCACAGTTTTAAGTCTGGATGTCCTGTACAGAGCACATTCAGGGCTTTCCAGAGATACCACATGGCCACTCCCTCTCCTTGGTTTTTAAAAATGTCTGACTTTAATTTAGTGATAAAATTGTACATCCTTATGGAAATATGATAATATTTTGTAATTACAATTTAAATCTATTAATTTTCTAATTGTTTGTCATAAATCAACATCTCAGGAAAATGTTATGGGGTTTCAAATCAAAATATGACTTCCTGTTATGAAACACTGTAGAGGACACCAGGACTAAAAGCATGTTTATTATACATTTTGGGAGACAAAAGAATTGAATAGGAAAACAAATTATATATCAATATTCTTATGAAATATTAGATATTATTATGAAAATCTGGCCAATTACTACTCCCATTATTACACTTCTTTTTTCAACATGCTGTCCCAACAGCACTTTAATATGCAAATTAGATACAGTGTATAGATAACATTGTGCTTAATGGGAAAACCAGTTTATGGAATTTTTACACACATATTCCATAAAGCAAAATGGTATATCAAATCATTTTGTTATATATTTTATAACATAGTTGAGAACCATCCTTAAACAAAGATAGGTATAAAAAAATCCTGAAACCTAAAAATTGATTGGTGATTTAAAAAAAAAATCCCATTGTTTTTGCCTTTTCATGTCTACTCTTGTCATTTTATTTTTAGAAAAACTGAGTCCTGGTGTCCTCTACAGAGGACATAGCATAACATATAAATAAAATATAATTTTTCAAAAATGTTATTTTACGATTTTTTTCTTATGCCCTAAACAATGTAATGACATGAAAAAATACTAAATTCACAAAGCTTTTTATTTCTGGTTCTCAGGAGGAGAATATTAATATCATTAATATCAGAGATCTGGCCAGACTTTATGCACTATAGCGCCTCCTGTTGGCTGTTACTCAAAGAGCAGCAGTAAAGGTCTTGAAAAAACGTCCTGCTCTCCTCACTTTTGATTTTTTTTACCATGGTATTACCATTTGATACATCACTCTCACTGTATAGTCAGCAAAGAGGGCCATCTCCACACTCTTTCAATCAAAAACAGCTCATATCTGAGATATTAAACGCTCTGCGGTCTGTTTATATTTGGATATCTACAGGCTCAGGGAACACAAGCAGAGTTTCTTCAACTACAGGCTTTTGAGTCCTCGGGGTTGCTTTTTATTAAAACAAACAGATTTCAACTTTATTTAAAAAAGTTTATTAAATAATTTATTTGTTAATTTAATTTTTTTGTAAATTAATTTATTTGTTTTTTAATAAAGCCACTAATAAATTAACTTTCATACTTTTCAGATGTGACTTATGTAAAATGTAATTGTTTTACTCTAGTCAGGGTTGTTGTAGTTAACTAAAACTAAAAGCATAAAAATACTTTTGTTACCTGAAATAGGTGAACTGAAATTACATACAATATTAAAAACATATTTTATAAGATTTCATTTATTTTTTCCCAGCTAGTTGCGCAGGCAACATTTCTCATTTTCATTTAATTTAACTTGATGTACTAAAAGAACTAAAACTAAAGCTGAAATAAAAATTAAAAACAACTATCTAGACATAAAAAAAAAAACTAAAACTAATAAAAATGACTACAGCTTTACTAAACAAAAAGGATAATTTAAAACTAAAAATATTAATAAAAAGTATCGCTGCATCTCAATGACACTAAACCCCTTAAACCCATTTTAATATCAAACTATAGTTTGAATAAAATAAATGATAAAGTATAAATAAAAGAATAAGTTATAATACTTAAAATAATTATAATTTAAAATGTATGATTTATAATCATTTATAATACTACAAATAATAATTTAATAACATATCTTAAACTATGGCAATCTAAAAAAAACTATATTTCAATAATTATTATGCAGTATGCAGTGATTTTAATTTCTCTCAGATGTGGTGGTTTAACCCTCAATTTTGCCCGTTTTTTTTTTTTTGCAAAAGTTGCTGTGCTTGTGCCTCTAGTTAAGAAACACCCGTGTGTGAACATTCCCTCTGTGTTCTTAAAGCTGTTATATATTGTTTATGATTGTTTTATCAATGAAAGATGACACTGAGCCTGCAGGTTACTGAACAGTGAGACGCTTGATTTAGAGGAAGCTTCTCATCACTGCTGATTTCTAAAAGAACTAAAACTAAAGCTGAAATAAAAATTAAAAACAACTATCTAGACATAAAAAAAAAACTAAAACTAATAAAAATGACTACAGCTTTACTAAACAAAAAGGATAATTTAAAACTAAAAATATTAATAAAAAGTATCGCTGCATCTCAATGACACTAAACCCCTTAAACCCATTTTAATATCAAACTATAGTTTGAATAAAATAAATGATAAAGTATAAATAAAAGAATAAGTTATAATACTTAAAATAATTATAATTTAAAATGTATGATTTATAATCATTTATAATACTACAAATAATAATTTAATAACATATCTTAAACTATGGCAATCTAAAAAAAACTATATTTCAATAATTATTATGCAGTATGCAGTGATTTTAATTTCTCTCAGATGTGGTGGTTTAACCCTCAATTTTGCCCGTTTTTTTTTTTTTGCAAAAGTTGCTGTGCTTGTGCCTCTAGTTAAGAAACACCCGTGTGTGAACATTCCCTCTGTGTTCTTAAAGCTGTTATATATTGTTTATGATTGTTTTATCAATGAAAGATGACACTGAGCCTGCAGGTTACTGAACAGTGAGACGCTTGATTTAGAGGAAGCTTCTCATCACTGCTGATTTACTACAGTGACTGTCTTATTAAAATAAACATCGCTCTCTAAGATTTCACCTGTTGCATTTTCATTTTGTGTTTTGGATTAGACACATTAAAATATCTACATTTAGGCTACAAAATATCAAAGCAAGTGTCATTTATTGTAAATAAAATTGCACAAACACTTTACAGGAAAGGTTTAAAATGTTCAAACAAAAGCTGAAGACAGAAGTACTGTCCCACTGTAAACTGATTTCATACAAAATCACTGCCAGATGATTCAGAGACATTGAACAACAGTGCAGAAATTGCTGAAATTCTTGCTGTGATTTGAAACTCAATGCAATGCACTGACATTTATGCACAATGTTCTTTATTTAAACGTTGATTAAAATGTTTATGAAAGCTCAGTGATGATTACACAGTCTGCTGATACAGTTGATCAAATTCATGTTGACAGTTGCTTAACCGGAGGAGGACAGAAGACATTACATAATCATCTGACAATCCAACAATGAGACTCACTTCTCACCTTCACCGTGAGAAGTATATATATATATATATATATATATGCCAAAAATCCCAAAGGAATTCTAACAGGAGACAGAAGATACTGGAAAACTGTAATTCTTAAGAATAACAGCATTACTTTAGGATGTTTTGACAAGTGATATCAAGAAAATAAACTGTTGGAATCAGATCTAGTTAAATGTCTGAAGTGTTTTTTTCTACTGATGAATACAAGAAAATAAACAATATATACAGTGGGTACGGAAAGTATTCAGACCCCCTTAAATTTTTCACTCTTTGTTATATTGCAGCCATTTGCTAAAATCATTTAAGTTAATTTTTTTTCCTCATTAATGTACACACAGCACCCCATATTGACAGAAAAACACAGAATTGTTGACATCTTTGCAGTATAGGCTAGCTACATATGTAAACAAATACAATAAGCAGGGCCGTGCACAGACATTTTGAGGGGCAGTGGCCCAAACCAAAAAAGGGGCACTGGGGGGGTGGATGCTTGTTAATACAAATGATCCAGTTGTTACAAATATACAATTAAAAGAGAAGACAGCACACTCTGGAATAATTTCAGACTTTATCGTAGATGTTTTGATAAGAGTGGGCTCTCCCTCACTCTCTGAGCCTGGGACAATAAGGTTATAATATATAATATAACCAGTAATATAAACCAGATTTACTGTGTATCCAGAAGCTAATTTAGCGTTTAGCATCACAATAATTAAAAAATTCACGCTGAACACAAAGGCTATAGAGACTCATTCATGCATATGCAGTTGTTTACGTTACGCTTGTGATTGACAGCTGTGCGAATGTAAATCTAGCTCCTTTGATTTGCTGATAGTGCCCCACTTTGAGCGCGTTAGCCACGCCCCCCGCGCACTTTCAACCAATCGCTGAAGAGCACGAAAAAAAACACGCATTGTTCGGTATAAATGCTGTGAGCAGCAGCAGGTTCACAGATAAATAACACGCGGAGCTTCCGTCTGCTCGTTATACTGGGATCATTAGCTTACAACTCTTTATTTATACTGAACTATAAAATTTAAATTATTAATTTATTCTGTACTATGGGAAAAGAATGTTTCTGGCTGCTGGTTATCGGAGTTTCTCTTATTGCGAGCGAACCAATCTCCAACTCTACTGAAGAAGTGTTTGCTAGTAAGTTTTTGTAGATTTTTTTTTTTTTTTAAATCTTCATTTTTATAATCTTCATTTTTTTTAATCTTCATCTTTAATCGTATTTCTGTTTAATATTCATTTTTCATTCGTTTATACATTTACATTTGTTTATTTTACACACACACACACACACACACACACACACACATATAAATTACATTGGGGGAGAAAATAAAACTAAATTAAAAATTAACTATAAGTAAATAAAAATAATAAAACCTAAATTACAGATAATGAAGTATTTTATGTATGTATTTATTTATTTATTTATTTATTTAAGCCCATGGATATTATTGTTAACTAAAATTATTGAAAAAAAAAAACGTTGTTAATTGAAATAAAACGTAAATATTAGATTTAAAAAAAATGTTAGAACTAAAGAAAATAGAAAGTAGTTGAAGCACTAAAATTACTAACTGGAAATCTCTCTCTCTCTCTCTCTCTCTCTGTTTATTTTGCAATTAGAATGCATTGCAGTCAACTGTATTTAGATAAACAGATACATGTATATGTGGAAGTGATTAGGGCACAGGTCCAGGATCAGTGTGGTTCCATGTCTTATGATCTACTTGATCTGGTCATTGCATATACACTGATTCTGGATCAGCAAGTCCAGTTTTTATTTGATTTCCACAATACACTGTTTCAAAGCAGCTTTACAGAGAATAATGGCTCAAAAGCCCCACTGAGCAAAGCCAAAGCCAGCAGTGGTGAGCAAAAGTTTTGGTAGGATGAGGAAATAATTTTGTAAACCTTGTGAGGAACCTATCCTCCTCTGGATTTCACATATATAATGTCTATAATGCAGGCCAAAATAAATACAGAACATTACTAAATGGAGGCACATGCTAAATTGTTATGGTTTTACATGTAAATTATATTAACAGGTGCTGTTTGTTTCAGGTAACTCCACTGAGCAGACGGGGGACTACAGTGACATCGAGTCCAAGTTCTCCATCAGAAACCCAGAATTCCCTGACGAGGATCTCTGTTATCTTGTCCCAGGTCAACGGGACTCTGTTTCAGACTGTAACTTCAAAAATGATTCCCATACCTTCCTTATTATCCACGGATGGTCTGTGAGTTCACGGATGACAGTCAGAAAACACATGCAGTTTATCTGTTTACTAATCAAACATAGCATTGCTCCAGAGTTAATGTCCATTTATGAACTGCATGTGTTTATGTTTCTGTTATTTCATTTATTCTGCTATAGTACTACAATACAATAAATGTACCTGTCTGTAGGTCACGGGTCTGTTTGAGAGCTGGGTCTATAAGCTGGTGTCGGCTCTGTTTGAACGTGAACCCAGTGCCAATGTCATTGTTGTGGACTGGCTGGATCGGGCCAACAAACACTACCCCAAATCAGCAGAAAACACCAGACTGGTGGGGGCGGACGTGGCCAAGTTTGTCAACTGGCTGGAGGTATGCAGAGAAACACATTGTTAGCATTGTTAATGTTCTTGCTGGAGCGTTTTTGTAATGACAGTCGACCGAATGTTACCGCACATCACTACCGTATCTACCGTATGTGTATCTCACAAAAAACATGTCCTAAATTGCAGATAATGACTGCAGGTAGGGCATGCAGAAAATAAATGTATAATTAAATAAATGTGTAAATAAATAAATAAACGAATAAATAAATAAATTATATAATAATATTTTTGTATTTTTTTGTTTAAAATAATTTTTAAATAGTTTTAGTTATCAATCATTTCAGATAAAAAAAACCTGGACACCTAAACCTAAATTACAGATTATGTGTGTGTGTGTGTTTGTTTGTGTGTGTGTGTGTGTGTGTGTGTGTAAAATAGCTATTATAGATAGATATTATATATGTAATCTGTAATTTAACTTTAGGTGTCCAGGTCAAAAACCTAAATGACAGATAATGAAGTCTATTCTTTTTTTTTTCTGAAATGATTGATAACTAAAACTATTTAAAAATTATTTTGTTAATTGAAATAAAGCTGAAATAAAATATAAACAGACGAAAAACTAAATGTTAGAACTGAAATAAGTTGAAGAAATAAGTTAACTGGAAATAAAATAACTGAAGATAAAACTGAACTAAAAAAAGAGTAATATTTAAAAAAAATAAAAATAAAAATAAAAAAGCACAAAACAAAATTACTAAAACTATTAGAAACATTTTGTTAATTGAAAGAAAGCTGAAATAAAATAAAATATACATTTTAGATGAAAAACTAAATGAAAATTAGAAATGTTACTAAATGCTAAAATAACTTGAACACTGAAATTACTACCTGGAAATAAATAAAAACTAAAACTGAACTAAAACTAAACAGTAAAAAAAAAAAAAAAAAAAACTAATAAAAATGACAAAAGCACACAACAAAATTACTAAAAATTAAATAGAATTTAAAATAAAAACTCAAAATATAAAAATTAAAGCTTATTAAAAATATTAACAAAAGCTATAAGTATATAAGTATATAAATACAAATATATAAGTATATAAATAATACTATAAAGTAACACTGATCCACCTCAATTATCAGCAATACAGAAGATATTAATAGTCTTAAAGGCCTTTATTCTAATAATTTCACATTTTTGGGAGTGAAATATGACCCAGACATGTTCTTGACAGACTTTCTAAGATTAACCGGTTTATTTGTTTGTGTTGTTGTGAAGGAGTTGGACTATCCTCTGGAAAAAGTGCATCTTTTAGGCTACAGTCTGGGTGCGCATGTGGCCGGCGTCGCAGGAAACCTCACCAACAACAAAGTCAACAGAATCACTGGTGGGAAGCCTTTTATTTACTAGTCAAATTGATGCATTTAAACATGATATTCTACTCAACTCAAACTCTTTATTTCTGTCCCAGAAGACACTTTGCCAGATGTTTATTCAGAGCTATAAATGTTTTTTTTTCCCAGGTCTGGACCCCGCGGGCCCCAGCTTTGAGAATGCAGACAGTCTGAGGCGTCTGTCACCCGATGATGCCACCTTTGTGGACGTCCTGCACACAAACACCAGAGGCTCGCCGGACCTCAGCATCGGCATCCAGAGGCCTGTGGGTCACGTGGACATTTACCCCAACGGCGGCACCTTCCAGCCGGGCTGCAGCATTCAGCACACCATGAAGCTCATCGCCACCTACGGCATATACAGTACGTCTGATTTCTGCATTGTCAGCAGTGTGATTTTAACTTATAACTTTCATTTTTGTATTTTCAGTTTTCATTTGAGTTTAGTTTTAGTAATTTTATTTTTTTCTCATATACAGTATTTCTATTTAGCTTTAATTAATATTTACTGTATTTCAGTTTTAGTTATTTTAGCACTTCAACTTATTTGTTAGTAGCCAAGACAACATTTATGATTTTATGTTATTTTAAATCTAATATTTTATTTATTTTTCCAGCTTTATTTTAATTACGGAAAATAATTTTTAACAGTTTTAGTTAACAATGACAACACTGTTAGTAAAATACTAACTCTATTTAAATCCAATTTGTTATGTGCTTTTGATGTGCTAATTTTATTAGTTTTATATTATTATTATTTCTATTTAGTTTTGGTTGCCAAGGCAACATTTCTAATTTTAAAGTTTTTTTTTTTCATGTACAAATTTTACAGCTTTTTTCAATTACCAGAAATTATTTTTAATAGTTTTGGTTTTATAGTTAAAGTAACAATAACAACACTGTTAGTAAAATACTAACTCTATAAAAAATTTAATTACTTGCTTTTGTTATTTTTATTCTTTTTTTTTTTTTTTTTTTTTTTTTTTTTTTGTTTTTTTTTGATTTATTTTTTTAGTTTTTTTAACTGCTGCAAGTGAAACTTTTTTCATTCTTGCTTTTTTTTTTTTTTTTTTTTTTTTTTTTTTTTTTTTTTTTTGATATTTCGGTTTAGTTTTAGTAATTTTAGTAGGCTACTTCAACTTCAACTTATTTCAGTATAGTTGCCAAGGCAAAATTTCAAATTTTCATTTCATTTTTAAAAATCTTTTTTTTTTTTTCATTTAATATTTTAATTTTATTTCAGATTTATTTCAATTACCCGAAAACGATTTTTAATAGCTGTAGTTTTAGTCAACAATAACACCACTGATAGTAAAATGCTAACTCTATTAAAAATCATTTTTGTCATTTTTATTAGTTTTTGGGGTTTTTTATGTTCCTATTTAGCTTTAATATTTATTTCAATTTTAGTCATTTTAGTACTTCAACTTAAACTTATTTATTTCAGTATAGTTGCCAAGGCAACATTTCTAATTCTTTTCTAATTCTAATTCTAGGTTTTATAAGTTTAAGTTTTTCATCTAATATTAGTTATATTCCAGCTTTGTTTCAATTACTGAGGAGGATTTTTCTTAACTCATCTGACCTCTTGTCTTTGACGCCTGTCAGACATGGACCAGATCATCAAATGCTCCCACGAGCGCTCCATTCACCTGTTCATCGACTCGCTGGTGAACCGGGCGTACCAGAGCTGGGCGTATCGCTGCAGCTCCAAAGACGCCTTCAACAAGGGCCTGTGTCTGAGCTGCCGCAAGAACCGCTGCAACAAACTCGGCTACAGCATCAACAAGATCCGCAGCACTAGGAGCACAAAGATGTACCTCAAAACCCGCGAGATGATGCCGTTTAAGGGTGAGCCAGAAACCACCCAGAAATGCATTACTAATCTACATCTAGTTTGTACTTTTGTGAGTTTATATTCATTTCTCTCATTATCCTGCAGTGTTTCATTACCAGATTAAAGTGCATCTTTTCAGCGACAAAAACATGACTTTGCTGGAGCAGCCAATGAAAGTGTCTCTGTTCGGGACAACCGATGAGAAGGATGACATCTCTGTCACTGTGTAAGTGCCCTTATTTTAACCCTCTGGTGCTGAATTTTTTTTTTTTTTTTTTTATGTTTATTTTTATTATTTAATATTTTGTATTTTTAGGGGATTTTATGGTAATAAATTATATTTATGCAATAGTTATGATCCATTTATTACCTGTTAACCACTTTTTGAGCATAGACCTGAAAATGAAATTTCCAACTTAAACTGTTGTAAACTTGAATGCTTTGGCGCTCAGACTTTAAAGACACTTGGCAGATTATTGCTGAAGTGAAGAGAGAGAGAGTGAGAGAGAGAGAGAGAGAGAGAGAGAGAGAGACAAAAGAAACAAAAAAAA
>NW_015641089.1:640647-658813 GCF_001515625.1 Sinocyclocheilus rhinocerous
AAGAAACAAAAAAAATTAATAGAAATTTAAGATTATTATTATGAAAAATGCACAAAAACATTATTTAAAAATTTTATATGAAATATATATGATATAAAATAATAAAATATAATAAAATAACATATAATAATGTAATATAAAAATATAATAAAATATAAAATAATGTATAAAATATATTTTAAAAAGTTTTGCAAAATATATAAAATATTATATACTTTCCAAAACATGTATTACTGTAATACCTCTTGAAAATTAAAGCCATAAACCTAAACAAGTTTTGTTCCAAATTTGAAGTTGATATCTCAAAAAATGAGTTTTCACGAAAAGTTTGTTTGGGTGCAGTACCAAAGCTTTCCACTAGATGAAATTCCGCTAACAGTACACGCGTATTTATTTGTGTGTGTGTGTGTGTTCACATAGCAAGTGCCAAAACCTTTACCAAGTTTTGTACCATTCATTTGAAGAAAAAATTATAAAAAACTAAAGCATAAAAATATTTGGGCAAAAATGAATGAAGAGCACCAGAGGTTTTTTTATTTTATTATTAATTTTAATAGTTCAGTGGCCCCAAAACCACACTTCCATCACACTATAAAATGTCTGAATGTCATTAGATACAAAATACCAAAGCCATTTTAAAGGGAGCTAAACATGACTGGTAAATCTTTCTCTTCACGCAGGCCCAGCATGAGCACCAACAGCACCGTCTCATTCCTGCTGACGTCTGACAAAGACATCGGCGAGCTGCTGATGCTGAACTTACACTGGGAGAAAGACTCGTATCTCTACGGCTTCTTCAGCACCAATCAGTTCATGATTCGCCGAATGAGGATCAAATCTGGAGAAACACAGTCCAGGTGAGTCATTTCAGATCATAGAGCCGCTATTGCACAGTTGCTATTAGAGAATTAAAGTCATAACTGCATGAATGCGTAGATAATATATACAGTTTGGGGTCAGTAAGATATTTTTAAAGAAATTAATACTTTTATTCAGCAAGGATGCATTAAAATGATCAAAAGTAAAGATATTTATAATGTTACAAAAGATTTCTGTTTCAAATAAATGCTGTTCTTTTGAACTTTGTATTTATCAAAGAATCCTGAAAAATAAAAATGTACCTCGGTTTCCACAAAAATATGAAGTAGCCCAACTGTTTTCAACATTGATAATAATCAGAAATGTTTCTTGAGCAGCAAATCAGCATATTAGAATGATTTCTGAAGATCATGTGACACTGAAGACTGGAGGAATGATGCTGAAAATTCAGCTTTGATCACAGAAATAAATTACATTTTACAATATATTAAAATAGAAAACAGTTATTTTAAATTGTAATAATATTTCACAATTGTACTGATTTTACTGTATTTTTAATCAAATAAATGCAGCTTTGGTGAGCAGAACAAAAACAAAAAATCTTACTGTCCCTAAACTTTTGAGCAGTATGTGTTTTACAAAAAAATCTTTATTTCGCATAAACGTAAATTTGAAATAAGCCATAACAGAAACTGTTGCATATCTATTTAATATATTTGAAGTGAATATCCTGATAAACTATAGAAATGTGTTTCCTGTTGGAAATGTAAAAGGGTTAAAATGTAATTTATAGTATTATTACCACAATTTATGAATAAATATGTTTGTCATGGTTATATTTCATAGTGTTACTGTTTTTACTGTATTCAAATAAATGCAACCTTGATAAACATAATAGACTTCTTTCAAAAACATACTATACACATGTGTCTGTGTGTGTGTATATAAACATTTGATGTATTTTTTCTTTTTTTCTGAAGGCTAATATTCAGACCCAAAGAAGGAGAATTTGGTTCTCTGGTTCAGGGTGGAGATGCTGTTGTGTTTGTGAAGTCCAGCGAGACGCCGCAGAGCAGGAGAGAGCAGAGGTGACGACGGCTTCGCTTTCACTGACTATTAAGTCTGATATAAGGTCTTTTTTATATACAAAACTTTGTCTCTTTTCTGTTTCTGGATTTTCAGGCAGCACAGACTGAAACATCACGGGAGCTTCTTCAAACAGGGCGTCAATGAAGCGACCGCAGATATGATTAAAGAACCAGCGTTACTTCATAATGAATCAACAGAGATCATGACAGAAACCACCACAAAACCAAACACAGCTCAGGTCAACACTACAAATGCTTTGTGATTGCCATTTGCACCAGATGTGTATCTGAATGTTTTCATTTGATGTGAAGGTGGGCTTGTGAATTTCACAAATTTCCCAATCCCAAGATGAAAAGAAAAGATCAAACACTATATACATAAAGAAAATTAAACACAAAATTCTCATGACTCTAATGCATTCAGACATTTTACTTTACCCTCAATGATGATTCACATTACTGTCATTTTTACTTTTACCTAGTTATTTACATCAGCATAAATTAAAGAGATAAAATAATGACAATTAAGCATAAAAAAATTCCATACGTGAAATTTTTGGCCTGTAGACATACTGTCTAAGAAAAAAAAAGTATGAATCCAACTTGATGGATTCACTAGTTTATATAGTTCAGAAAAATGTTTTAAACATAAAACATAAGTCAAGATAAATAAAATGACTAAAACACAAAGTGTGTATATATGATTATAGTGGTTTATAAACATCCAGTAGCTGTAGATTAACAATTTAACACAATTTAACATTCCAATCATGAATTTAAAATTGCAGATTAATATAATTTCACATTAACAAATCAATGCAATTTAAGTTTTTTTTTTTTGTTTTTTTTTGCTGTATTTCAAGTGAATATTTCAAGTGTACTGTATTTCTGTTATGTTTTTAGTGAAGGTACAGTCAGTTAGTCCAGCCAGTATAATTATTAATTGTTAACCTGGGACATTATTCACAAACTTTAAAGGAAAATGTTATGATATTTTTATCATGCACAAATTGAATTGAAATGCCTGACAATTAAGTGAATCTGTCCTCTGTCATCCATAGTGACACATACTGTCTCCTAACAAATAACTTGCTGAAAGCTTCTTGTCTGTTTATGTAACATGCTGTATGACTTCTGAAATGTATATAGGGTTTGATTATTATTACAAACTACATACTGTATATGTATCTATCTGATTAAATTCATATTACTCACTAAATATTAATTTTAGAACTACTAAAGTCCAACCAGCACAGAACATCATACAATAAAAATTGAGTTTGTATTGTATGAACTATGCTATGCATTTTTACTGCATAATCTATGCACAATTTTATATACTTATCTAAATGGGGACATTGCATAGACTTGGATTGTTGTTATATACAGCTAGTTAGAAATACTGTATAGCTTAACACTAACCCTCACCCTAAACAGAAAACCTGCATTTTTTCCCAAAAAAACAAAAAACAACAAACTTTGACTTTTTTATTTTTTATATTGTTGTATAAGGATGTGCCCAAAAGGACGTTTTCAGCACTTCTATGAACAAATTTGTCCCAAAATATGGTTAAGTAGGCACACACACACACACACACTTCTAAGAAAACTGGAACTAAAATAAAACTTTCCATGATGTCCAAACATATGTGCTAAATACTTAAAATGCCGATAATTCAAATAATCTCAAATGCCCTAAAGCACATTGTGTGTGTGTGTGTGTGTGTGTGTGAGTGTGTGTGAGTATGTGAGTGTGTGAGTGTGTGTGTGTGTGTGTGTGTGTGAGTGTGAGTGTGTGAGTTTGCACACAGGGGGCTAAAATAAGCATTCAGGGTAACACACAGCCATCATATCTGAACACACAAACTATACAGTGATGTAGATGTTGACATGCCAGATATCAAACATCAAATACAGCAGATTTTACTAATGCACCTGCTTAGGAAGAAAAAAACATCAATGACATCTGAATCATTTCTCTCCCTTCTCACACGTGTCTAGAGTTCCAAGAAATATCTCAACAGTATCTCAAACTGTGCTCAGGTTTACCACAGTAGTCTGCAATCAGAGATCTCAATATGAACTTAAAGGGGCCGTATGATTCTGCTAAAAAGAACATTATTTTATGTATTTGGTGTAATGAAATGTGTTTTTTTCATTAAATTATCTGAGCTGCTGTTCACATTCATTATTTTTATTTTTAAAATGAGTTTTATGAGAAACGCCTGATAGAAATGTCAATACTTGGCCATTTCAATAAAAACAGATAAAAACTGTCATTTGTATCTGGTTTGATCTGGTCCTTAGCTAGTCATGAGCTGGTTTAAGCATAAGCAACTAGCTCCAGCTCAGGACCAGCTTAAACCAGCTGCCATGCTTCAAAACATGCAGTTTTTTTCAACAGGGTAATAGAAGTCATTCAGCTTTTATTCCTCATGTTATCAAAAGTTTTCATGTTTTCAGTTGGATGTAACTGGAGGTACAAGCAGAACATGTTTATTTGGCGCTTGCTGATGTTTTACCTGCTTTAGTGTTGAAATGTGAGCACTGCTGGGAAACGCAATCGTCTGAAACAGCCAAACATGAACTTGAACTAGAGAACTGAGTGCTGTTTACTGTCACACACAATCTACATGCCTTCTGTCGTCTGATTGATAGTTTAGACTTTTTTTTAGTAAGTCAAAGGTCTGTTAGTGTAACTGTACAAACGTACACCTTCAGCTCGTGCTTCACGTGTCTTTCTGCTGTCAAATCTTGACTGATTTTTATCAAGTAAACATAAGAATAACTTTAGTAATATTTCCAGATGAACACTTACTGGACTGAAGCAGCTCAGCTTTACTTGATTCTCCATAAGATCCTGTTCAAATGTGAGTCTCAAATCTGATCTTCAGGCTTTTGAGGAACGTTTATTTGTTCATCTCTCGATCATCATTGGATTGCATTGCATTATATGGTTTGATCATTTAAATCTCATCTTACTAGGACATATTATTGGAGATATAGAGTGACGACTGATATTTATAGCATTTTATGTAAGTTGTCTGCTGTATTGTTATAAAGATCTTATTATTTACATTACAAGCTTCAGAATTCCATCACTTTTTGGCCATATAAATATCAACATCTGCAGCAAATTGCATATTTTTGATCAGTTTGGGCCTCTGAATAAAACTGAGCTGTTTTTCGCTCCATATTTTCACTATATCAGCCTATATGAACCATAAAAGTCTGATGGATCAAATGTGATGCAAAACATTTCTTTTCTTTTATATTTTGTCAAAAGTCTCAATAAACTCCATTTCAAATTGTTTTTTAGACTATTATTTCACATGTCAGGCTTTACAGTGTTAATAAACCTACAACAGTCCAAGAGCCGCGTGTAACTTGAGCTCATGTCAGGTGATTGTGACCGGCACACTTTCACAAAACATGTGCAAGAAGAGGTTCACACTAAAGCAAGATGATATTTGGAATACTTGTCTAATTATAGAGCATAGACCTTTCAGCTCAGTCCATGGCTCATAAATCATCAGCGGCTCCTTTACAAAACCTACTGACCAAGTCAACCTCTCATTCACAATAAATGACTTCCTGCCACTTTAAAAAATAAAATACATTACATTAAAAATACACAGAATACACAGAGCAACTAAACAAGAGTTCAATAGAAGCATGTTCATCTAGACCTGTCAATCACAACACAAGAGTAAACACATAAACAGCTGCTTACCTCAGTTCATTACCGCCCATCTTCATAGAAATGTCCACTTTATTAATAATTCATGTTTTCCAGGAGGTTATTTGTTCAGACCTTCCATCAGCAAGCTTAACATGTTTACCTTTATCCAAATATTTCCTACTATACAAGTATATTAACATGCGAAATCATTAAATTATGTATAATTGTAATTGTTTTTAATCAATATTTCTGTGCTGATTATATTTAAAATGGATGAAAATATATTTAAAATCAACACAAACTTTGCTTCAACTCTGTCAGCCATCTTGGATAAAAGTTCATCACAATGCATTCTGGGACTGAATAATATAATATAATATAATATAATATAATATAATGGACACACATTTTAAATTTTATAAAATAAAATTATTCTAGTGAACTGAATTAAAATATTGATATCATAAAATAATGTTTTAGAATGTCAAATATTTTAAATAATTTTAAATATTTTTAAAAAATAATAGAAAACATTTAAAGATCTGAAAAATAAAAATGTTTAAAAAATGTGTTAGAGTTCACATACATTTAAGTGATTTAAATTTGAGTTTAAACAGTCAAATTACATTAAATTAAATGACATTTTCAGGCACATTATTTCACGGGAACCAACTACACGAAATTCACAAGATGTAATTGTGATTTTTTGTTTTAATAAAGAAAATGGATATTGTATATGTATGTTTGTTCAATGTTTGGCCTGTCTGTCTGTTTTTAGCAGACACACAGAGTTCATGGGGTTGATTTTCCAGCTGCATATTAGGAAAGCAGGACAGAGCAGCAATAACTCACTCCACCAGTCTGGAAACCAGTGGAGAGGTTAGAAAGAAGACAAAGAGAGGCCTGACCTACTGTACATGCTTAAAAATAAAGTCATTGCCATTGATGGTTCCATGAAGAACATTATTATCCATGGAAACATTTCATTCCACAAAAGGTTCTTTAAAGTGGTAAAAAATACTTTAGGTCATTAAAATGTTCTAAAACTCTGAACTGAAATGTTCTTTGAGGAATCTAAAATATTTTTTTTCTGTAGCAGCACTGCGAAACCCCCCCTTTTGAAATTTTATAAAAGTGTAGACCAGTGCTAAATGGCTATCGTTAGCTCTACCCATTAATAAATAATGTAAATAATAAAATATTATATTTCAATTTGTTGTATTAGTTATATAATAATTATATATAATTTTATATAATATAGTAATTTTATATCTTCTTTGTCCTAGCTTTGATCACACGCAATGGCAGGGTCCACTTGTTGGCACGCTCGTCTCCATCTGGCTCAATCCAAGGCATCTTCTGGGGCGACGTTCACGTGATGCATGTCTTCGGTAATTCGGTCCATCCATTCAGTAATCCGGTCCATGATCGTCCATGCAGCCTCAGGCTGTCAGTCTCGAGACGCTACAGAATTTTCACTGCTGCATATAATGTGTTCGTACCATCGGAGCCGTCCCTCCATCATCTTGGTCATGATTGGCGCAACACCCAGCCATCGTCGTACGTCTCCGTTTATGACGTGGTTGAATCACGTTGGAGGCTCCAAAGGAAGCTGAAGGCTCCAACGAAGCATTCGCATTTCCATGACGTGGAGAGCTTGCTCGTGCTTTGCTGTCACCGGCCAGCATTCGGATCCATACCGGACGACTGAGCGGACCATGGTCTTGTAGATCTTTGACTTGAGGCGCAAAGGCATCCAGTGATCGCACATGACACCAGTTACCTGGCGCCATTTCCTCCAGGCGGCATTCTCAGTGCTCAAGCGCAAGCTGTACTCACCGAGCCAATCGTGCCACTACTGGGCTTCTTCTTTGAGTTCCGCACGTTGTTCATTGGCCAGGAAGACGTCATCGGCGAACAAGAGCGATCACGGGTAGATAGAACACTGCTCTGGGTGTGTGTTCACGGTGTGTGTGTGTGTGTTCACTGCTGTGTGTGTGCACTTTGGATGGGTTAAATGCAGAGCACTAATTCCGAGTATGGGTCACCATACTTGGCCACATGTCACGTCACGTCACAAGATGGATTGTACGGTAGTTTGAGCACTCCATCACATCGCCCTTGCTCTTTGAAATGGGCACCGTTATGCTGGTCATTCACGCCGCTGTTGCGGCGCCATCATCGATAATTAGACTGAAAAGGGCGGCCGAGGATCTCGGCTCCTTGGTGGCCAAGGATTTTCCACGCTTCGGCGGGAATGTCGTCGGGGCCAGTGGCCTTTCCGTTCTTCATCTTCTTCAAGGCTTCTTCAACTTCTTTGATGGTTATCGGTGGGATGGGTCCAGGGGTCGGATCAGCGCTTTGGATCGGTGGGTGGTCGAATTCTTCATTGCTGATTTTGGTGAAGTAATTGCTCCAGTGTCGGAGGATGTTGGGTGTGTCTCGGATGATTCGGTGGTCTTCGTCCTTGACGTTTTTGATTTGGCCGATGTCCTGGGTGGCTCGGTGGCGAGTGTTGGCCAACCGATAGATCTTCTTTTCCCCTTTTGAAAAGAACAACTCCAACTCCATGTATAGCCGGTCGTAATGGGCCCCACGGATCGTTTTGCAGCTGATTTTAAGGTTTTGCATTGTTGTAGATCGCCGTCGGTGCAGGACTGAAACCACACTTTGAGCGCCTGCTTCTTCACGAGTTTCAAATCTCGTCGTCGAATAAGCATGTAGTCAATTTGCGCTGTGCGGCCGCCACTGGCGCAGGTCATGTGGTGGCTCGGCCTCTTCCTGAAAAAGGTATTGACCACTGCCATGCCGTGGGCTTCAACGCACTCCAAGATGCGGTCGCCATACCCGTTTCCGCCGTGAAACACATCATATCCGCCCCTAGCCAATCCAACATGTCCATTTAGATCGCCACCAATCGCGATGTATTCGTCGGGGGGGCCCACGGTCCGAAGGTGGGCGTCTAAGCTCTCCCAGAAAATGTCCTTCACGTTGTCAGGGCAGCCGGTCTGCGGGGCATAGCCGGAGACGATTCGAAGAGTCATTGCACCAGATTCGATCTTGATGGCCTTGAGCCGATCGGAAATTCGGTGGGTTTCAGTGACATTGCTCCACTGCTTCTCACTGACCACGATCCCAATGCCATTGCGGTTGTTGCTGGTGCCGTTGTAATAAAGTTTGTATCCTTCGCCAATCTCCTTGGCCTTCGCTCCTTTCCATTTGGTTTCTTGAAACCACGCAATGTCGATGCGGCGGTTCTTTAAAGCTTCGGCCAATTCTTGGCTTCTTCCGGTCATCGTTCCAACGTTTAACGTCGCAATTCTTATTTGGGCTCTCTTCTTTAACCCACTTCGCCCATCAGTGGGGAGCCCTCGCACATTTCTCATGTCGTTTGGGCGAGGACGACGCGCATCACCTACAGGGGACACCCTAGCATTCAGATCCAAATTTTGACTAGGCGTAGCCATTGATGCGACCAAAAAATACTCCAACCGATGCTTCGCTCCACCTGTCGTTGGAGACCGTCACCATTCGTCAACTTCCCTCGGGTCGTTGTCCAGCGGGCACCACGTGGAGGTGGTGATCGGCTTTTGCCCGCCATAATATAGTAATTTTATATAATTAATTTAATTTTATTTAATTTTATACAAATTTGAATTAATATAGTAATTTTATATAATAATTCAAATAGTGCTGAACTGAATAATTAAATTAAAACACACACACACACACACACACATATATAGTTACGTCCCTTTTGTTCTATGTGTTTTCTTCTGTTTTGGGAGGTGTTTGTGTGTCTCTGTCCAGGAAGAAGACTGATTGGTTCCTGCAGTCTAATTGGTGCCACACCCTGCCCGGTCTCCTGACTCCTAGCTGCCTATAAAAGCCTCCCTCGTCACTTCCGGCATCAGCCTTGTGCTCACTTGCTGTGTTTGCTCTGCTTGACCCTGCCAGTTAGTTATGGTTAGTAAGACTGAGAGTATCTCTGTGTGTTCATTTGAGTGTTTGCCTGTGAGAGATTGATTGTTGTTTGTTAGTTTGCTTAGCCCACTCATTCGTAATACAGACCACCGCATGTTCTTTGACCTTGATTCTGGATTGCCCCTGTTTGGATATGTTTGCTCACCTTTGTAAATAATTGTACATACGTTTCTGGGGAAGTAGGGAGACCGACGCCATTTTTGTTGGAACCTTTTATTGATTGTTTTTGGATAGGGAGGTAGGGAAGTAATTGCATTTTCTTTTCTTTTGTGAACGAGGGTAGATAGAGGTATAAGAATTAGGTTTTTGTTTGTTAACTTTGCCTTGTCGGCTCCCGAAGCTAAAATTCCCCCAGTTGTACTGTAAAACCATTGTGCTCATTAAAATACTGCTCCTTGTTTTTTTTTAAAAACACTCTTCCATGTCATACTCATGTTGTGCCCTTACCCTTACCCTCTTATTTATATATATATATATTTCAATTTTTTTTAAATAAAATTTAATTTAAATGTTTTTAATTTTATGAATTAAAATTAAATAAAAAAATAAAACACTGATATGCTCATAAAATATTTATAGTTAGAGTCTGACAATCTGAGGGTGAAAGATCTGAAAAATAAAAAGATTTTTAACATGAGGATAAAAAGGTCACAGAGTTTACATAAATTTAAGTGATTTAAATATGGGTTTAACCAGTGAATGTTGCATCATATGAAAGAAAAGCATTGCAACAGAATCTGAAGAACATTGCTGGGGGGGTTTTTTACAGCAAAGATTTCACCAGTCTTGACTTTCATTGGCAGTTCATTGCACTTTTCACAACGGTCACATCTATTAAGAAGCGATTTCACATCTTTATGTCTCTCTGAGGGAAATGCTCCTCTTAACCCTTATACACAGTAAATGTGTCTTCTGAATCTCAAGGTTAAACTGTGCCTGTGAAGCTGCCCATCTCACAAATAAAGATCTGACGTCAGAGATGAATCTCACTCTGAACAACAGCATGCAGAACATACGACACACAAACAGCCACACATTGCACTGCATCTCATCAGATGCACATAGCATGTTCCTGTCAACTCAGACAGATAGGAGAAACACTTCAACCCAGGTTATTATTGTTGACTAAAACTAAAACTATTTAAAAACATTTTTGTTCATTGAAATAAAGCTAAAATGAAATATAAATATTAGATGGAAAACCTATGTACTTTTATAGCTTTCATTAATAATTTGAATTAACTTTTTTTCATTTTATTTTTAGCTTTATTTCAATTTTAGTAATTATATTTTTATTTTTGGTTACGTTTTTGTCATTTTTAATTTCAAATTATTTTTAAATTTTTTAAATGTTACTATTTAGATTTAATTTATTTTTATTTCAATTTTAGCTTTAGTTCATTTTATTTAGCAATATATGTATATATTGCTAAATAAAATGAACTAAAATGAACTACATATGTATATATATATATATATATATAACTTTATATATAATATAAAAAATAAAATAAATATATAAAAATAAAGGCTAATTCAAAATGTTAATTAAAGCTAAAAGTACATTAATAATACTAAAATAACACTGAATGCAACAGCAGTATTGTACACACACACACACACACCCACACACACTTGATCTAATTCTCACCTTCTGCACACTAGAAGTAGACTGTGGTCTTGTTTGAGAGCCTGGAGACCAAAACCAGAAATCTCTGCAAATCACACATTAGGATATTATTCTTAGAAAGTAACATACTTTGAGCATTGCTTAGCATCGCGCGCCATCTAGTGGAAAGACAATAAATAAATAAATAAAGTACATTAAAAGTACATCATAAGTACATTCAAATTATAATAAGTATTAATTAGTTTAATAAATAAATATTTAAAATGTGCATTATAATAAAAATTAATATTCAAATATATATTTAAAATAATTATTAATATTTTGATTAATATAAATATAATATTTAAATACTATATAAATAATTTACAGACAACAAGCCATCAGAGCAAGTGTGATCTGTCGCAGCGGTCTCTACTGTGGTGAAGCTGCAGTTCTCTCATTCTTCCAGAGCGGCAGGCGGCGCTACAGTCACTCACTCTCACCGCTGCAGCGCCACCCGGTTCCTCAAAATCTCTCCCATCCGCAATTTGATGGTGTTGGAGCTTCTCTGAGCGTCTAAAACGGATGACAGCTCTTTATTAAACCAACTAATGCGCCAGAAGTGAGCGGACTTCTGTAGATTAACGGTAAAAGCGGTCGAGGAAGGCGCAAACATGTCGGCCAGCGCTGTTTATGTGTTAGATCTGAAGGGGAAGGTAAGATAACGGTTCACTAGCACAGCAGGCTAAAGCTAATCCTCATCAAACACAGGATTTAAAGTTATTCTTAATTAAAACGAATCAACATGTTTCCTTTGGTCTGAAAGCTCTGAGAGTATTTAAAAGTCCAGATTCTCGTGTATTAGTTATTTAAATAAAAATGAACTCTTTCGACAGCTGCTTATTATTAACTTTTGGTTTTAATTTTGTAACTGTCGGTCAAAAGCGGTCAAAAGTCAATTATTGTTGATCACTAATTTATAAAGAGCAGACATTTGTATTCATACTTATTCTTTAGTTTGTCTCCATCCTTGTGCTTTAGTTTATTTAATAGGATATAATTCATATTTTGTTTGTTTTGTAAAGCACTTTTGAGTTACATGAAATAATTGCACATTTAATCTTACCTTATATAAACTTTATTGTATGTAAAGTCTTGCAAAGTCATTGCCTTCATCTGACAGTATAAACTGAATATGTTTGATCTGCATTAAGTCATGAAATTGCTATACATGGTGTTACACAAAGTTTTGCATGAACTGCATAACTAGTCTGATTGTTTAATCTGGTAAGCTGCTCATTCCTGGCCTCGGTTACTATGGTAACTATAGTGTATCTGGGTTAATATGGATGTTTGGACATTCAAAAAATGTCCTGAATTAGAAAGTCAGCAGCTATTGGAAATGGAGTCAGTGGATTTGAAATGAGTCGTCTCTTGTGTGTGTGTGTGTGTGTGTGTGTGTGTTTCAGGTGCTGATCTGCCGAAATTACCGCGGTGATGTGGACATGTCCGAGATCGAGCATTTCATGACCCTGCTGATGGATAAAGAGGAGGAGGGAACGCTGTCGCCCATCCTGGCTCACGGGGGAGTTCGCTTCATGTGGATTAAACACAACAACCTGTACCGTATCCTTCCAAACCTCTAGAAAAACAGACGATATAGAGTTCTAGAACTAAAAATCCCATTCATTTTCTACATGGAGAAATGTTGATTTTTCAAGACAGACCTACTATGAGCTCTGAGGTTATTATAGTTAACTAAAACTAAAACCATTAAAAGCATTTTTGTTACTTGAAATAAAATAAATGTTTTCTGAAATATAATAAAACTTAGCAATAAAACTGAAATAAAATTAATAAAAACATGATTTGCATTGATTCACACAGGGTTCCCAGGTCATTTGTTCCCTAAAAAGTAGTTTTATGATTTTAACCTTTTTTTTTTTTTGCGCTTCAAATCAAATTTTTGCAATGTTGTGATTGATCTTGGATCTGATTATTTTTAATCATTTTCTAACATCTCTTAAGAAGAAAATATTACAAAAGGGAAAAAATAAAGATTGTAAAAAGTTATTTTATTTATTTTTATATACGTTATTTGTATATTTACAATTCAAGGATATCAACTTTTAAAAAGACAAGTTCAATAAATGCATGATGTTGATGAATATCTCAATATTGACCAAAATAATCATGATTATGATTATGGGTTTTGCTATAATCTATTAACTAATTATTTAATTTGTGAATTATGAAATGACTGGATGAGCCACATTATAAAATTACAAAACTGTCATAAAAATGACACTAATGAACTCTATTGCTTTATTACTATAATTAGTATTAATGATTTTAATTGGTATTAGTCTTAGCAATTAGCATTGAGTTTTTCAATGATTACGTAAAATGAATTAAAAACTAAATTAAATAATAATTCAAATATTGTAATATAAATATAAATTGGAAAAATACATTCAGGACGATGGCTGCTGAATAAATGGCTGATCACTGTTGCATTTTATTAGATTTTGATCTTACTTAGGATCATTTTACAATATTTTTGTTGTAACCTGTTAATCGTTTTATTTGTTTATTGTTTCTTTTAAGCATATTTTGTCTCTTAACCTGCTGACAAACAGTTGTTGCAACATCCAAAAAGAATGCTTGCGTCTCCCTGGTTTTCTCCTTCCTCTACAAAATTGTTCAGGTACGTTAAAAATCAGTTTCAGCGTTTCTCTTTTAAACTTAAAGTGATTTCTGGGTGAGGGAGCTCATCTTATTGCATCATAACTAATAATTATATATATATCGGTTTATCACTGCATACATTTCAGCATGACAACAGGTGTTTGATGTGTCTGTTTTCCAGGTTTTCTCTGAATACTTCAAGGAGCTGGAGGAGGAGAGTATCAGAGATAATTTTGTCATAATCTACGAGCTGCTGGATGAACTCATGGACTTTGGATACCCGCAAACAACTGACAGCAAGATCCTTCAGGAGTGAGTACATGCTTGATTTCCTTTTATGAACCATTTTAAACAGTTCTGTCCACTCGCCCTCAAGCCGGACGACTGACATTCACTTAAAAGTTTTTAAATCATTACATTGTTTTGTTTCAAGCGAGGCAATTCTAAAATACTTCCAGGCCTCTCTCTGACCCAGCAGATATCATTCAGTAATAACTGATGGACAGGTGTGTTTATTTTTCACAGATACATCACGCAGGAAGGTCACAAGCTGGACACGGGCGCTCCGCGACCCCCTGCCACGGTCACCAACGCCGTCTCCTGGAGGTCAGAGGGCATCAAGTACAGGAAGAACGAGGTTTTCCTGGACGTCATCGAGTCTGTCAACCTCCTGGTATGTTTTTAGAAGCAGCACGTTTCTTAGATGTCTGTAGATGGGCTCAGAATAAACACAGGAATCCTTCATAACAAACAGGACGCAGTCACATCCATGTCATTGTGCTTGTGTTGTGTGAGGAGATGAACCTGCTGTTCTTATGAAAGCTTTAGCACTTTACCGAAACAGTCCAGGCCAAGAGTTTAAGGACTGAGATGAGCCATGTTAACTAATACGACTGGACAAGCAATTGAATTATATTATATTATATTTTGGCTTCTAACGATTATGAAAGCAAGATAATTGCATTTAGTTGTGGAAGGGCACTAAAATAAAGTTGATTTTATTTCTTTGGATCAAATTTATATACAAGTATTAATTATTGTGATTACATTTATATGATTATTTAAAAAATATTTTAATCAAATTTATATATAATTTATATAAAATATAAAAATAGTTTTAGTTAACCATATGTGACCCTGGACCACAAAACCAGTCATAAGGGTCAATTTTTCAAAATTGAGATTAATACATCATCATTCAAATTAGGGCTGGACAATAATTCAATATCAATATGTATCGCGATATTGGAATTTACTTAATATTTAATTTGATAAGTATATAAAAATGTTTAAAAAAATGATAGATAGATTTATTTTTTTTTGTTGAATTATGTTTAATGTAAGTTGAAGGATATTACTTTCAAATTTCAATAAATGCATGATGGTTCAAAAGCCAACGAATATCTCAATATTGACCAAAATAATCGTGATTATTATTTTTGCCATAATTAAGCAGCCCTATTAACTAATTATTTAATTTGTTAATTACGAAACATGTACTTCTGGCTTTAAAATCTGACTGGATGAGCCACATTATAAAATTACAAAAAATAATTACACTAATGAACTGTATTAATTTATTATTATAATTACTATAGTAGTAAAATAAATTAATAAATAACAAATAAAATAAATAATAATTTAAAGTGTTTTTTTTTTTTTTTTTACACTGAATTCTGTTTTTTTTTTCTTTCTTTTATTACTTTTGATTGAGTATGTGTCTATATATGTCACTGTAATTGAAGTGCTTGTCATGCCGGATTCATGGCTGCTGATTTCTCTGCAGGTCAGCGCGAACGGTAACGTCCTTTGCAGCGAGATCGTTGGCTCCATTAAGATGAGAGTGTTCCTCTCAGGAATGCCAGAGCTGCGTTTGGGTCTGAATGACAAGGTTCTGTTTGAGAACACTGGCCGTGAGTCTATTTCCTCAATTTTCTGTCCCCATACGGAACTGGAGTTTTATGCCTCTGATTTCATGTGGATTTGTTTTGAGCTCATCTGTATGCTGAAGTACTCCTGAGGTGTGGTGTTGTAGCCGTCTGTTCAGTCATATCTCTCTTCTTCAGGTGGTAAGAGTAAGTCAGTGGAGCTGGAGGATGTGAAGTTTCATCAGTGTGTGCGTCTGTCTCGATTTGAGAACGATCGCACGATCTCCTTCATCCCTCCAGACGGAGAGTTTGAGCTGATGTCCTACCGCCTCAACACACACGTGAGTGTCTAAACTTGTTCATACTTATTCAATTCATCAAATATTAAAGGGGACATCGGATGCCCATTTTCCACAAGTTGGTATGATTCTTTAGGGTCTTCATGAAATGTCTGTAACATACTTTGGTTAAAATTCCTCAATGTATTCCTCGTTGTAAGGTGGTTGTGTCCACACACTGCTAAGACACATTATGTGCAAACACCATGTAAAAGTGAATTTAGCATCCAATGACCCCTTTAAGTAAATTCTAGGGTAATATTGTTAACTACAACTATTAAAATTTTTTTTTGATTGAAATAAAATATAATATAATATAATTTAAAAAATATAAATAAATATACTGAAAATATTAATATTAGGTTAAAAATATAATATATAAATATATTATATATTATAAAAATACAAAGTATAATGTTAATATAATACTGAAATAAAATAAAATATAAATATTAGAATAAAAACGTAAACTTACTTCAGTTAATTGCCAGGGCAAATTTTCTAATTTTTGTTTAAAGTTAAAGCACTAGAAATAAAATATATTAAAACTAAAGCTTAGTAAATTAAACCTAAATAATAATATTGTAAATAAATAATACATGTATTTATTTTAAAATAAATGTAAAATTTGGTGATTAATGTAAAGATTAAGATAAAAAAAGATTAATAAAACAATTATTTTATTTATTAAATCAATTTAAATAAAATAATGTAATAATATAATAGCAATGACAATGGAAAAAGTACATGCAATTATTAAAATTTAACTAAAATTAATTCAAAATATGCTAATATTTAATAATAGTATGTAAGTAATACTAAAATAACACTGGTCAATTTATACTTATCGAATGCTGTTGTCTGGGGTTTGATTCTTTTGTTTGGTTTTCTGTGTGAACAGGTGAAGCCGCTGATCTGGATCGAGTCTGTGATCGAGAAGCATTCGCACAGCAGAATCGAGTATATGATCAAAGTGAGAACACCTCCATCCATGTGAACTTCAGTGTGATTTTATATGAGCATCTAAATTGACCCTCATGTCTCGTCTGTTTTACCGTAGGCCAAGTCTCAGTTTAAGCGACGCTCCACTGCCAACAACGTGGAGATTCACATTCCAGTGCCGACCGACGCAGACACGCCCAAGTTTAAGACCACGGTGGGCAGCGTGAAGTGGGTGCCGGAGAACAGCGAGATTGTTTGGTCCATCAAATCCTTCCCTGTAAGAAAACGTCACTGTTCAATCATGATAATAAATCTACGAGCTAAAAGAGTGAAAGTAATGTTAGCAGAAGCTTACGAGTGTGTTCTCTGTGTTTCAGGGAGGGAAGGAGTACCTGATGAGGGCTCATTTCGGGCTGCCCAGCGTTGAGGCGGAGGACAAGGAGGGAAAACCACCAATCAGTGTCAAGTTTGAGATTCCTTATTTCACCACCTCTGGAATACAGGTAACTAACTGTTACTTTTAATACAAAGTGTTACTTTTTGGCTTGCAGTCCTTATGAGAGTGATCTAGTTTTGTTGCATTGCTTTCTTGCAATTTAGGCATGAGCAGGGCAGCATTATTCTAATATTGTTTATATACCATTAGAGTTTTTATTAATTTGAATTGGCGTTCACTTTATTTTTTTTGTTTTACTTTGAATCTATTTACATTTTAGTAATTTTGTTATGGGCTTTTTTTTTTTTTTTTACTAAAAACTGCTATTTAGGTTTATTTTTATTTAAGTTTTTATTTTTTTCATTTGAAACTTGAAATTTGAACTGAAATAAGTTTAGGTTTTCTATTTTAATATATATATATTTTTTTTTTCATTACTTTACTTCAATTAACCAAAATGTTTTAATAGTTTTAGTTCTAGTTTTAGTTAACATAATAATAACCCTGATGTAAACCAGCCTGACTAGGATTTGGGGAACGGAGAGGTTTTCAGTTGCATTTGTTAATAAATAGATTAAATAATATGTGACCCTGGACCACAAAACCAGTCATAAGGGTAAATTTTTTTAAATTGAGATTTATACATCATCTGAAAGCTTAAATATGCTTTCCATTGATGTATGGTTTGTTAGGATAGGACAATATTTGGCCG